>NC_089860.1:22331212-22631212 GCF_036373705.1 Amia ocellicauda
GATACAGTGGATTGATATCAGAGCAGTATATATTGGCCAATATATTGACGCAACCATTTGTTTCACAGAAAAAGGGAGTGTCACATCAGTGTCATTTGCATATGTTGACAGACTCATGACTGGCCTTGGTATACTTTATTTGAGCTTTTGTTAATTTGCTAACTACTGATACCCTATAAACTAAATGCACTTGTTGACCATATTTTTGAAATAGGTCATGACTAAAACCGTAGTCAGAGCAGATGTTTTAACTGTGGAATAAATAGAATCTCTGAATTAATTTTCCTTAGGTAGAAATACAGTGTGTGTTCACAGGAAGTGGCTGTGGTCATGATGATGATCAAGATTTTTCTTTTCTGAGATGAGTTGCATACTCAGTCCAAATTTTTCTTACAGGGTAAATTCCGCTGATTATTACTTACAAGAAGCCAAGAAGCTCAAGCACAACGCGGATGCTCTGGTATGTTTCTACAGATCAATTATTTTTATCTTTTTAATTATGATAGAAAACGCATTTCTGCCTTAAAGGTTTAGTCTGGAATTTGCTGGAGAAATTAAACCTAAATGCACATCTCCCATTTGAATTGGTAATTGGATGTAAAGCTTGTATGAAAAGACAGAAATTTGACAACTTTGCACTAAACATTATCATTTAATAATTGTATTTCTTGGGTGTGTACGTTTAGTGTAATTAAAAAATACTTTTGTTTTGTGTCTGGACAGATGGACAGATTTGAGAAGGCTGTGTACTACCTGGATGCAGTTGTCTCTTTCATCGAGTGTGGTAATGCCCTGGAGAAAAGTGCCCAAGAAGCAAAGTCACCATTCCCTATGTATGCAGAAACTGTGGAGCTGATCAAGTAAGAACTGTGGTTTTTGTTTTTCTGTCCGTGAAGGAATGTAGAAAACCCTTGATATGCCGTTAATAAATATCATATCAAATTAATTAAATCCTTTATTTGACTATTGAACTGCATTGACATGTTAGCATTAACCATAACAAGAATTATGAATACATTTGTCTGGAGCGATATCACGTACTGCCTGCGTTTATTTCCAGGGCTGTGGGACCGCAGGTGGGGAGTGAGTGCAAGCTGATTTGTTTTGTGTGTCGCAGGTACACTATGAAACTGAAGAGCTACATGGCTCCCGATGCAACGTCTGCAGACAAACGGCTAGCAGTGCTATGGTAGGTTTAAAAATAAATAAAAATCAGTCCTGTCTTTTTCTAATCTCCATTTACACTGATTACAAATGGAGTGCTGCAGTTATTCTGATCGGTGGTTGTCATTTTGTGTTCTTCAGTCTCAGATGCCAGTCACTCCTTTACCTGCGGCTCTTCAAACTGAGGAAAGAGAGTGCACTGAAATATTCCAAAACTCTAACTGAACACTTGAAGGTGAGCTGAGCTTCTCAAGGTCGTTTTTATCGATATTACTATAGAGATGGAGTGGGACTGATTAAGTGGAGAAATGAAAGAAACAAAGAAATCAAATGTACGTTGAGATAAAATAAACTGAAATACCTGAAGGCCTGGCTGAGAGTCTAATCAAATTCTCTGCTTGGCAAAATGATCGGCTCTTCGGCTGTTCTAATGGTTTCCCATTTGCTTTCCCAGAATTCCATAAGTAATACTCAAGCTCCTTCACCTGGAATGGGGGGGTAAGTGTCTTTATTTTATTTTTAAAAAGTTGCTTAGCAGATGGTGCTTCTGTTGCAGCTGTTTTTAAATTGTAGGCCTTTAGCCAGCTTCAGTATTTCTGTAGGCCCAGCCCCTGGAATCTGCACATTTCTGTGAGTGTGTAAGTGCATGAATGTGTAGTGGGTTTTGTGAAGTAAGTGCATTCCCTGATCGTTCTGATCACGTTTCGTTCCTCAGCAAAGCAGCAGGCATGCCTTCCCCCGTGTCGCCCAAGCTCTCTCCGGGCAGCGCCGGGAGCTACTCCTCCGGGGGCTCCAATCCCAGCGGCAGCTCCTCTGTCACGATCCCTCAAAGGATCCATCAGATGGCCGCCAGCTACGTCCAGGTCACCTCCAACTTCCTGTTCGCTACTGAGGTCTGGGACCAAGCTGAGCAGCTGGCGAAAGAACAAAAAGGTATTTTTATTATGTTTCATATGATGATAAAAAAAAAAACATGCTGTTTTGGTTTTATCGTCTGTGCAAGATGTTACAGTGATGAGCTGTGCCTGGGGAGGGCAGCTTGGCCTTTCCGCTCACTGACAGTCTGTCCTGTCTTTCAGAGTTCTTCACAGAGCTGGACAAAGTGATGACTCCTCTGATCTTCAATACCAGCACTATGACGGACCTGGTTCGTTTCACGCGACAGGGCTTGCACTGGCTTCGGCTCGATGCCAAGCTTATACCATAGAGGCTGGGAACAGGACTTGTGATGATTTTCATATAAGCTGAACTGCCTCAGATGAATCCATAACACTGTGTCCATTTTTATATCAGATTTTGCCAAAAACAAAATAACAAACAAGTGGAGCCCTGAGAAATTGCAAAAGGGCCGAATTCTAACTATACAAACAAACACGTTCTTTATTACAACAATACTGCACTCTTCTGTCTGCCACTTTTGGGTTGTGTAATTGAAAAGCCATCTTTCTATTTGGCCTAAAGCCATTTTATTCATGAAAATAAGCTGAAAGAATGTTGTTTTTTCTAATAGGCTATAGGCAGATTTATTTCTGCTGAGGTTTTTATGGGATCTATTCCCAAATGCAATTCTTATCAATAGTATAGTTCATAAATATCATAAACTCTTAAGTATACAATCTGTGATTTCCATAGTCTCTGATGGTTTTTTTTTTTTTTTTTTTTTTCCCAGCAATTGATTCTATTGATCTGTGGCTCTCTAAGATTCATAGTAATCATAACTCAAAGGCAAAAATCTGTCTGAGTATCATTGTTAATGATTAGATATATTGGACCTTATAGTAAATTATTTTAAAGAATTTAAATTGTTTTAACTATTTCATAACTAGGCACATCCAGGCTTTAGTGAAACTAAGTCTGTTTGAGAGAATTTGTAAAAGCTGCTTGGTGGTTTTAGAGGAAATCTAACAAGCTCATCTGAGTTTTTTCCATTTTTTTAACAAAAGGCAATAAGATTAGGAAAATAGTTGATATTTATCTAGCAGTTTATAAAGCTAATGCAGGGTAAGATATATAAATATATATTTATTTAGAATGTTTCATTGCAATCCCCATCACATATTTAACTTGTAGGGATGAAATGTCCAACCTATTTAAAAAATAATAATTGGCCCAGTTAACTTCATTATGCATTATGAATTTTAAGAGCTGCTTTTGAAATTTTATTTTAACCAAAGTACCTCCTTTTAACCAAAGGTGCTTTAAACTAAGATTTCTCTTTTCTTTTTATATCTATATTTTGTGCCTTGTATTTAATATACAGGAAGGTAAATGTCACATGTTTGGATCTGTGTATCTATGTCCTGTTTCCATGCACATACACTATTTTGGATATGGTACTTATTTTTATTCAAGCAAGAGCTAAGCACGTCTAGGATACTTTTCGAATGGAGTTGGTACACCAAACAGTAGTGTATAAATGGGGCTAGTTGGTACAGTGAGAGGTATTTAGCCATCACCTGTGGGTGTCACAGTGTGGCTTATGTCACAAGTGAAAACAATTGTGTGGTATTGGTTAAATTCACAATGTACATGTCATGGGGTCTAGGGGGGCTTCCTCAAAGGTCACATTCTACCTGCCTGATTCACGTCCGTCTGTAGTCTGTGTCATTGTACTTCGCACTGTCTGAGCACTAACAACTAAAGCCACGTACTTACACACTGTTTTCAAACTCTCTCAATCACATTCTCACGGGCATCACCAACCACATCCTAGTTATCTTTTTTTTTTTTTTTTTAACTAAGGTAACCATTTCTTTATTAAGGTTGTGGAAAAAATGCAATCACTTTATTGTCGCTGTTCTTGACCACCTGTTTCCTGCTGGATTATATTTCCAGTGAGATTGTAAATGGGGGGTTTCTCTTTAGGTTACAGGTTTTGGGTGGCCAATACATGTATTGTAGTATTTAATTAGCTGTATCATGTTGGCTAAACCAACTTCATTGGATAAGACTGTCAATAAGCAAGTATTTGTACACTTCTGTAAAGTAAACTTTTTGTGTTTCTTACAGTCCCTGTTTTTTCTTTCAATTAGTTTTGAATATCTGGCAATATATGCACATGGCACATGCTTTTAACTTAAGACTTCTCTGATTAAGTGAATTATTGTAAGTGCCGGAAACTGTGCTTCACTCTTTTTCCACAGAGTTGCATCCAGAAGTCCGTTTGTAAGTACCTTAACACTAATGTACAACACAAAGTACTTCCCTAATATGGATGACAGTAGTCCTAGTGTGTTCCTGCCAAAATTGTCTTGACTTTGGTGCAAATGAGAGTCTAAAGAATAGGTAAGACTACTGCTGCTATTCAAAAGTTTTGTTTGTATAACCAATTGTCAAAGCATATTTCTTTCAGTGTCTGCCAACCTTAAAGAGACATTTTCCTTACTAAACAAGTAAACTATTTTCTAAAAAAAATGTTTGGTTTTTAATTGCATGGTTCAGTAACATTTGTTTTGGTCACTCAAAACCCTGTACAAATGTTTTTCATGGCACACAAATAAATAGGTAATGTCTGTTGTATTAAAAGCTCATCCATCAAATTGCTACATCACACACTGTTCTGTTACCAGTCAACACACGGATACTAATGTGTGGACATCTAGGAAGACTAGCATGTTAACATTGATGCGGACTCATCGATTCACGGTTTGCGAGTGCCTCCTTGTTGAATACATCAATTTACATCATCCTCCCCCCTTTTTAAAATGACACACTTCTGCGGTTCCAGCGACGTGTAGTCTCAGGGAGCTGTACAGTTTCGTGTGAGGAAAGGAAGTTTTTTATTTTTATATTTTTATGTCGGATTAGTTGCTGAATCCCGTGATCTGAGCTAATGGAACAGTTCTAGGCATACCAGAAACAGTGGTATTTCGATATAGAAGAAACAAAGATCAAAGCAGACGTACAAGATTACGTCTCCGATGGGTGGAGTTCTCATGTGACACATTCATTTGTGTGTGATGCCAACACGGTGTGTGCAACTGTCAGTGTGGGAACTTGGAGCACAGTGACTCATGTCCGACATGTCCCCTGATCTGTGCCACACCCCTCTTCTCAGTCTTCAAACACCGCTTGTTGAAACATGCTTTAATTTTTTATTTTGTGAGATATTGGTTGGAACTGAATTTGTCTGTGTTTTAAATTTGAGGGCAGAGAGAATAGAGAAGTGAAAGCAGTTTGTTGTGTAACATTGGAAATCCATTTGTGTACTGAACAGCAGCTAAATATGATGGTGTACTAACATTAGCATCAAATGAAATGGGGTGCGAAGGGTGTCGGGAGTGTTTTGCGAGACTGATTTTCAGAATAACCGTTAATACAGAAACTAGTATTTTACTCCAAGAAACGTGAACTCTAATAGAGAGAATTATCTCTTGCACTAGATTTTTTTTGTTTTACTCATTGGCACCCTTTGATTTTAATTTGTTTCGGGGGTACTGTTACTTTTCTAAGGCTCTTATAGATGAGAGAGAAACTATGCAGCTTTTTTACAGAAGATAAAAAAAATAATACAAAAAAATCTGTTATAAATCTTTACTACTCCATGGTAATCCTATTAATGATACATACGCTACATGTATTGACATCTGTAACAGAATTATATTAATTGACATACTCCTGTATATATATTTTTTTTTAAGTGATTTTCTATTTAAGCCCTCTCTCCTGTATATGTATATACACTGGCAAAATGATTTCAGTGCAGTTTTATATTTTCATTGTGGATTCTTTGTGCTTGTAAAAGCTGCCCCAAAATATGAAACTGATACAATGGTTTATATTAAACATTTCATTTTTTTAAATTTTATTTTGTATGACAAATATACTAAAGTATTTATTTTATTTTTCCCTTTCCTATCTTAAAGGATCTTAAAAGGATCTTATTGTAATCTTTCCTATCCTTATTTCAGGGTAGCTTCCTTCCTTATGATCTTCAATTTTTGTAAGTGCTTTTTTCAGAATTAAGCAACATATTTAAATCTGTGTCTATATGAAATCCAGGGTAATAAAACACTTTCTGACTTTATGCTGAATATGGAAAAAAAAAGTTATTCAAGTTGCATGTTTTTATTTAAATAAAAATGTATATTATGTATATATTTCTTTCAATATGTATTCTTAATCCAGCTCAACGTTTTCTATTCAGAAGAACTTGTAAATTATAGTCCAAACTCAAACTCTTGTTGTTCAAAGTTCTGTTCTACATGGGTCAATTACTACTGTATATATCAACCTGAAACACATTTGTAACAGACTATTTTCTAAGCTTTTATTTCAGTGCGGTCATATTGTCATTTGAAGTGCATTTGGGGGGGGGGGGGGGGTGTAAATAAGTTTTTTTTTTTTTTTTTTTTTTTTTTTTTTTTTTGATAAATTATATCTAAATGGTTTGATCATACATTCAATGGGTATCCAAGATTGTCAGCTTGACCTGACTGGGGGGGAGCTGGGATATGTGATGTGCCGTCTGCCATAAAACCCTGATTTGTGTTTTCTGAATCCATAATAGATGGAAAAAGTAATCCCACTGAAAACAAGTCAGGATCGTGTATTGTATGGGGAATGCAGTATATCAGTATTGCAAATGTTTCTGTATGGTATACTATTCATAACTCCTCCTAAATTCTGCCATCTATCAACTTATCAACTACAGTGTTGAAACTGGATTATTTTAAAGACTATAAAGATATATATATAGAGATACACATATATATATACACACACCATATTTTATATATATATATATATAAAATTATGGATGCAATATGATTCATCGAAGGTACTCTTGGGTTCATATTCAATAAATCTATATTGAACAAAAAACAATTTAAACAAATTTTATTGTGAACAGAGTATTATATAACTTGTAATCAAGGGTTTTTCTAAGTCTGTCCAGTTTATTCTTTGTATTTTTGTTGTATTGGAAGAAATATATATATATATATGTATATATATATATATTAGTAAATTTTAGAATGTATCTCACATTTTATGTGTATTTTTAATAAAATAGCACAAGTTAAATGTTTGGTAAAAGGTATCACATTTTACTATGTATAAAACTTAGCTTTATAATGTCCCACAACATGCTTTGTAAAAAATGCAGACCTGTAAGTTCAATAATTCAAGTAGATTTTCTGTATTAATAAACTTTATAATTCTTGGGATCTTTTTATATTGTTTTGGGAGAAAAAAATAATCTAATCTGTTACTCTTCCGCAGATTTAAGCACTTTGAGGTCACAAAGTAAAGAACAATATAGGAAAGAATGGTGGTGTGTGATTTAGAGATGCTGGCATTGCAGAAATGTTTATCTACTATCCTGTTTGAACCAAATGAGGTGAGATGGGCTGATTTGCGTTTTCAGTTCTGTTGATCGCTGTCCGTAAGATGAAGGTCCAAGCTCTTCTACTGTGACCGATGCTTCAGATTTCACTTCTGTCTGCATGAGACTCCACTGACTTTTAAATTAAAACTATAATCGAGAACCCCTTTCATCCATCATTCACCTTACTGGTGCTGGGAATTAGGGTTTCTGCTCCTTTAAAGTTGTAAGCATTGTTTTTAATAATTATTATTATTATTTTTTTTTTAAGTTCAGACATTAGTGGAAGACGTGGACGGTCTTCCAGTGTTAAAGAAGAATTTGGAAAATTGTGCTAGATCTCACATGGATGTTGGCTGTTTGCAGCAAAAGTCAAAAGCATCACATTAATAAAGCGTTCTCGAAGTCCTGGTCCGTGAACGTGGGATGGATTAATTGAACTGGGGTCTTTTCTTTTGTAGCCTCAGTCTGCTAAACGTTTTACATTAAACACCTTCCATTTAAAAACGTTGAAAATTAACAAGTGATGAGTACTGCATCTCTGCATCTTAAATTAATATCCAGTCAAATGAATGCCAACACCTTCAATTTAATGTTTAACTCATCTGATCTCTTCAGTCAGCACTCTTATGCACCTCCCTGTAGTTTGTTACACAGCAGAAGCTATATTGTTTCACAGTTGTAATGAGCCTGTTGGTCTTCTGCAGACACTGTGGCCTTTAGTTGGCAAAAGCAATTGGAAAATGCAGTGAATGACTATTCTGAGGATGATGATCCATCACAAATCAAGCAACTCCCTTTCTTGAGGAATTGAGGGGGAAACAGCTCCCTCTTGAGGCTGTATGGGATAAATACACTTCCAATGGTACCAAACTGGCTAAACTGCCTCAACTAAGCAAATTATATATATTCCACATGTACGGTATGGGAACCTCAAGTGGGTTTTTCAGATTCAAAGGAGCATCCCTTTACACTTTACTGTTGAAAACAGTTTAATTTTTCATTCAAAAGAAAAGCTGTACATTTTACCTTTTAAAGAACGACCTACAAAACAAACCTTTTATACACAGTGGTTTAGACTAATTCACCTCAACTGTAATTTCCCTCACACTTGCAGAACACGATGGATGCTGAAATTGTTATTATAAAGCATCAGAACAGCCCACAGGCCAAAAGCAATTAAGGTATTTTATGTTTTTTGGCATGAATGGCATTTCATGTGTGTAGGATTTCAATAAAGAAAAGCAAGCCCGTTCGAGAAGCAATACATTTATTTGCATTCCAAACAGGTCAAAAAAATAAATACACTGACATGGGGTTGTGAATTGAGCTGACCGTCCTGCATTTCACTGGTCGTTCTCATAGTCGGCAGGGTTCTTCCTCTTGCCTTGCTCGTAGACATGGTTTCCCCAGGTGTAGGTCAAATACATGATCACGAAAGCTTGAACAGAAAACACAAACACACGATCAGACATGGGTTTTCGCTCCTAAGATTACAGTGGGATTAGGAGTTTCTGGGTTTATCTGGACCTGGAGCTGCACATCTTAGAACTGCAAAACAAACTGTGCTAGCAGGGGGTCTCGATTCTTGCCAAGAAAGGATCTGAGGTGTAAGGTGAAAAACCCTGATCTTCAGATATCGATGGTCTGTTCAAGCTATCCCACATGTGTGCCATACGTCCCTCCTGGTTGGATCCAAGTCCCTTTGACAATCCAAATATAAGCTGAATTGCAGTCATAGCCATTAATTTACAAAGATGTGAACCTGGCATAACATACACAACCTAAATAAACAAAGAACCCTTGTACTATATTTGGGACAACTGAGGCAGGTATCACTTGCACTCTACAATACTTACGAGGTGCCACTTTAAAGACTTGTGAGCTGAAGCGCCTCCACACGTTGGGTATCCCCTTGGAGAAGTAGTTGGCGAAGGCTTTCTGCTCGAAGGGGGACAGGTGGTAGGTGATCACATGCCTGACCTTGGCCAGGTCTCCAAAGTGGTGGCCCATCGTCTCAAAAGGGGTCAACTGGAGCACAGCGTGGAGAGGGAGACAATGGTTTTAGATACGAAGTGGTAATTATAAATCAGTGCCACAGAATATTATTGAAAGAAAAACATGCATTTGGAAATACAGCCATTTAATATCTAACATCCTTATTTTAAACTAAGCTCCTCCATAGCGTACGTTACAGGATACCTAATTTGATCTAATTTGAGGTCAACTACAAGCATGCACTATGAAGTTAAAAAGACAATACGATTTGAAGAGTGGACCACACGTCTCACAAATGCTATCCCATCAATAAGCCAAATTGCTAAATATAAAATGTACCAACAGCCTACTAAACCATTTAAAAACCAGGATCCGCCTCCAAAGCTTGTAGAGATGTACCTTCAAGAAACTAACCACCCTTCTGTAGATGGGATATGTGCATTTTGAGTCATGGGTCCGACACAATATAACACAAACACTGGTTCACCCTCCATTATCACGAAATCAAACGAGAATGTTTCGATTGATTGAAGGAATCGGTATATTAATATATATTATTTTTATTAAATATCTTTGCGACTGTCTAAAATAAACAGAAGATACAAATTGCCGTTTCACCTAGCTGTTTCTTGTCCTCTCGTAGTGCTAGACCTTGCCCTGACTTTCATCGGCACACTAAAACTGCTGCATCTAGTAGTACTTCCGGTCGTACAAACTACTAATTTAAAATAAAATCCCCAGACTCCCTGCTGAATCGGTTTAAACGATACAGTAAGTTTAGTAATACTGCACAAGTGTGTATGTATTTATATAATAAATATCAACAATATACTCGTACCTCCCAGATCACTCCTGCGTTTCTGTAATGGCGGATGTCAGGTCACAGGATGTGACGTTTCTCAGTCTTCCGGCTCTATGCGATACAACCGCATTCAATGTGCGCTTTGGTTAGTGCCCAGGCTAGGTCGGCACTAAATATGAATATTAATACGATATAGAGAACAATATTACGATTTTCAAATACATTTGAGAACGTGCTTAAAATAAATAGACTATTCTAATCCTAATATACATACGCGTGCCTCTAAATGTATTCATAGCTTTGTACCACTTCGATCATTATATTTTAATATCTCTATATTATATTTAAATAAAAGCTTTAAACACGTATCTCCCACTTCATTTAACAACCTTATATATAAGGTATATTGTCTTTTTATCACTTCGAGAAATTAATCAATGTATAAATCTCTTGGTAGCGCTCACTGTACTTTTTTGGTTAGATCGCTTAGGAGCGGGTTTATTCTCACCCAAGATGGCGGACTGAAGTCGCACTGACACGTAAGGTAAAGGTATGCACATAGGCAAGTTCTGGAAATATTTTGAGTCTTCTCTTCATTAGCCGTCTACCCGACACTTCAAAGTATATGAGAAACACACGAAACATGATGAAGCAGGGGATTGGATGAGGTTGTGTCACATAGACCAGTCCTGCACCACAAGATGTTTAAGTACATAGAACATAAGAAAGTTACAATCGAGAGGAGGCCATTCGACCCATCGTGCTCGTTTGGTGTCCATTAATAACGGAGTGATCCAACGATCCTATCCAGTCTATTTTTAAATGTTCCCAAATTTTCAGCTTCAACCACATCGCTGGGGAGTTTGTTCAGATTGTGAGGACTCTCTGTGTGAAGAAGTGTCTCCTGTTTTCCGTTTTGAATGCCTTGAAGCCCAATTTCCATTTGTGTCCCCGGGTGTGTGTGTCCCTGCTGATCTGGAAAAGCTCCTCTGGTTTGATGTGGTCGATGCCTTTCATGATTTTGAAGACTTGAATCAAGTCCCCACGTAGTCTCCTCTGTTCCAGGGTGAAAAGGTTCAGTTCCTCAGTCTCTCAGTAGGACTTTCCCTTCAGACCTGGAATAAGTCTGGTTGCTCTCCTCTGAACTGCCTCTAGAGCAGCGATATCTTTCTTGAAGTGTGGAGCCCAGAACTGTCCACAGTATCCAGATGAGCTCTAACTAGTGCATTGTACAGTCTGAACATCACTGCCCTTGCTCTCAATTCTACACTTTTGACAATATACCCTAACATCCTGTTTGCCTTTTTTATTGCTTCCCCACATTGTTTGGATGGAGAAAGTGAGGAGTCCACATAGACTCCTAGGTGTTTCCCATGCGTTAATTCATCTAGTTGTATTCCTCCCATAGTGTAATTATAGTGGACATTTTTGTTACCTGCATGTAATACCTTGCACTTGTCCACATCGAATTTCATCTGCCAACTGAATATTATCCAAGTCCCTTTGAATATCCTGTGCTGCCAAGATTGTATCTGCTGAGCCACCTATTTTAATATCATCTGCAAATTTGACAAGTTTGCTAACTATCCCAGAGTCCAGATCATTAATATAGATTAGAAAAAGCAAAGGCCCTAGTACTGATCCCTGTGGAACTCCACTAACAACCTCACTCTAGTTAGAAGTGACTCCTCTAATCGACACCCTCTGTTTCCTTTACATCAACCAGTTCATAATCCATCTACTTACATTACCCTGAATGCCTACAGCTTCCAATTTCTGGATCAGTCTTTGGTGTGGAACCTTATCAAAAGCTTTTTGAAAATCTTAGTATACCATATCATATGCTTTCACATGATCTACAGCTGCAGTTGCATGTTCAAAAAATTCTAATAAATTAGTAAGACATGATCTGCCTCATCTTCTAATTAAGTTCTGTTGGAAATGTACCATCTGGCCCAGGAGATTTGTTGGTTTTTAATTCTGCTAGTCCCTTTAGTACCTCCTCCTCATTTATCCTGATCTCCCTTAGGGTTTGACTGGACTGATTGTTAACCTGTGGCATGTTATCTGTTTTTCTTATGTAAAAACCTCTGTGAAATACTCATTTAGAACATTTGCCACTTCTTGTTCGTTTTCCAAGATACTTCAATTTTTGCCCTTTATCTGTTTCACTTCCTCCTTTATTGACCTCTTGCTGTTGTAGTATTGAAAAATAAAACCGTAGCATTAGTTTTAGCTCCAAGAGCTATGTTTCTTTCTATTTCCCTCTCTGCTCCTGATCCCTTTCTTAAGATCTCTTTGCAGTTCCACATATTCTTTGTATTTAGTTTCATCTATCCCATTTGTATGTGCTATACATTTTCTTTCTCTTGATATTTTTTTGCATACTTCTACTAAACCATTTTGGCCAATGTTTTTTGGTCCTCAATTTGCTAAGTTTTGGTACAAATTTCTCCTGAGCCTCAACCATCCATACCTTCAAGGTTTGCTTTTCTCCTTGTTTTTTGAAAGAATGCCTCAAAGCTAACCATATTGTGATCACAATTTGCCATTGGTTCTCTATCTAGTGTCCCTCTGACTATCTTGGTCATTTGAAAAGATCAAGTCAATGCATGCAGCTCTCTGGTTGGTTCCCTGACAAATTGAGTTAGAAAGCAGTCATTTACCATCTCAACCATTTCTATTTCTGCATCTGTAGTCCCAACCGGGCTTTCCCAGTCTATGTTTGGGAAATTGAAATCCCCCATTCTAACAGCCACATCCTTGCTACATGCAATCCTGATTACATCGTACAATGCAGCATCTTTCTGAATATCTGAGTTGGGTGGTCTGTAACACACTCCTACCACTAATCCTCCAGATCTTTTGTTCAAAAGTTTAACCCACAAAGATTCTGTTTCATTACTAGGATCTAATTTGAGTTATTCTGCCTCAATGTCATTTCTGACATATAATGCTACCCCACCACCTCTTTGATTCTTCATCAGTCATCAGGTGATGGGCTAAGGTTAGTCTCAGGGTGTCATTTGTCCAGTTGTAATTTTAAAGTGTGAACAAAAATGGAATTGGGAAAATAGGGTATTCACTGCAGTCTGTGAGTAGCCCATATCACAGGAGAGACAGGAGGTGCACTGTCACACTGTCCTCAGATAGTCTGTGTGTGTGGTCAAATCATAACTCATGAACTAATTCACAATTAAAAATAACCATGCTAGACCACGGGAGAAAAAACTCACACATAGGCTTAACTGTGCTTACATTTTTTTTTCTTTTTACTAAATATTTCCAAATATAGTAATATCATAGTTCCCCCCATCAGCCAAAATCAGACAATATAAATCATAATTATACATTTACATATATATATATATATATTAAATAGAAATGTTTTGATGTGCATTTGCCCCATTATATACTTCAATCCTATTTACAGTAATTTCATAGCTGAGAATATTAAGTACAGATTGACAAATCGAGTTGTCCGTATTAAAAGACAACTTTCACTTTGGACATTATGAATAGAAAACAGTTGTCCATAAGACAACCATCTGTATCCCCAGTAAAAAAATCACAGTAAAAACCTTTGGTAAGAGTTAGAGGACTAAAATCTCATCATAGTGACCAGAACATTATTTTACTTAAAACATTTGTCAATCATAATAAACCAAAAAGTAAATAGAAAAACAAAACAAAACAAATAAAAGCTTCATAATGATAAATCAAAAGAAAACAAACAAACCGAAATTAGCCCCTTTTTACTTTTCAAAACATTTCTAATATTCTCTGTTAAATGGCATATGCCATCTATGTTAAATAGAGGAAAAGGTTTAAATGTTTGAAAAAAAACCAAACAAACAAAAAAACTGCATTTCAATAATTTTATACATTTGACCTCATTTGGCTAAAATATCATATTTTGTCAAACAAAAAACATTGCGTTAAGTAAATTCTCCTGCTCTAGTTATAAATAACAGCACATCCTGCGATTTCTCCAAAATATTTATGCAGTAACCTTACGGTAAGCAATCCTGTGGTTTTCCATGTATCCGAGAGAATATGGGTTTCAGAAATTCACATTAATTACAGTTCATGAGTGGATGTGTAATGGTAAAAAGGCCAAGCACAGTCCTTCCTCCCCTTCATCCCTCTGCTTAGCGGCAGGTGCACTTAGTAGCGATCATCTCTTCATATTCTTTGTAAGCAATGGAGCCATCATTTTCTATGGTTAAAACACTCAGGGGGTTGTAGTCGGACGGCACACACGATGGTCTGGGGACAGAAGAGTCCAGCTTTTCATAAATTATGTTCTGCACCATGGTGTGAACTGGAGAGCCATATCGATAACCCACAGCCCGTGGGCAAACCCCTTTGCAGTAGCGGGGGTTGTATTTGTAAGGTGCAATTATCCAGTGGTCCAACTTAAGCTGGCTAAAGCTCACTCTGAAATCAAAAAGCTCGCACTCGTCTGTGGGGAACTCAAACTTTTGATAGTGTTGAAGGAGACTCGCTGTGGTAGTGGATGGGGTGGACTGAACCTGTTCATGTTTAGGCTGGTTTCTTCTGAATCGCAAGGATCTTTTTTCCACCTGTCGCTGCAGCTGGGTGCCAGAGTCTGGGCTCTCTACACCTTGACCTGGCTTCTCTGTGTCCGAGAGTTTGGCAGACGTGGACCGTCTCTGGTATGCCAGTTCACTGGTGTCGTTGAGATACAGAAGGAGGGAAGGTGGCTTGAAGGAAAGTTCAATGGGCTTCCTTTGATCCAGGTTGTCCTGGTTATGTGCACCTTCCATCACACAGGTCAAATTGACAACCATGTGTATGTCCTTCTTATGAGATCTGATTAGAGGCTGAAGGAAAGAAGTGACGTCCACCTCCACCCATTTCCTCCGACTCCGTCTCTCGATTTGGACGTGAAAGCTGAACGAGTGCTGGGCACTGGAGCACACTTGCTGGTCCGAGTGCTCCTGTTCCTTGAGACGCAAGTGGCAGGTGGACACCAGTGGAGTGACGTGTCGTTTGTCAAACGAATAGAGTAGGACTGACTTCAGCAGCTGCTCTTGAGCCCTGACACGGTCTAAGTTGTAAGAGAGGCCTTCTGTAAAAATTTCTAATGGAAACAAAACATTATACAATGAGGAAAATATGTTTCAAGTTTTACACATCCTTTATGGCTTTTAAAATCCTAAAACACTGTCACACTTGACATTTATTTACGTGTGCGTGTAATTTCACAGTAATGGGCTGAATTGAAATATTCTAATTCAAGATTAACCCACATTTCCAATCAAACATGCAACGTATTGTATTAGATTATTCACTGAAAAACAAAGCACTGGTACATTTCCGAACTTTTCAGATGTCATATACATGTACACATTGATACGGTATGACAGGGCTTCAACTTAAAATTAATTGACTAAAATGGTGTCCATCACATTTCAAGGTGTTTTTCAGACACAGACTACAACAAATTTCATACCAGAGTGACCCATTACCCAAGACTACAACAACACAGGAAAGTCAAAGTTCAAATCCAGCTCCACCATGTGTGTTGAATACAATCAGGAGACCATGGGGATGAAAAAGCCACTCACCTCTACTCTGTTCAGGACACTCATCCCGTGGAGTGAACAGCCTCACGGTGTTGTACAGGTGGCTTCTGCTGCCCTTGGGCTCCCTGTCGTGCGTTGCAGACATCCTATAGATCCTTTTCATGTATCTCACATATCTGGAATCGGGTTTGAGCCTCGGAGTCGGCTCTGCCCAGTGGCCCTTTTCAGACAACGCTTTTAGCAAGGAGGACAATATGCTGCCGTGTACATCGGGAGCTGCCGGCGGCTCACCTGGGCCATTCGCCAAGGAGTGGGACCGAGATGGGTGCAGGTAACCACTCCACACGCAAGGTAAAGCAAGGCAAGTGAAACAATACCAAGCTAAACCTATTTTGACGACAATCCCCATTGTAATTAGCACAGTGCATACAAAGCCCCAGAGAATTTCCAGCCAAAACTGGAGGACGCGCCACCCTCTCCTTGCGCCACTTAAGAGTCGCCAGGTGTGCGCAATCACGCCAATGTGCGCTAATCACACACACACACAACTGTTTGGGTTCACAACTGCACTTTCTGTTTTACGACACGTTTTTAGTCCCGCGTCGTTGTTAGTGTATAAATGGGTTCATCTGACACTCTAGTAAACGTCCGCAGGTAAAAATAAAGAAAATGGACAGTAAGGCATGATCTTGGTTTAAGCAGCGATGCGCGCAGACAAAACAACATGTTTAACTGTCTGCAGATACTTTGTCAGGATGTATACGACTACTTTTTACATTGCATATGCTTGCAAGGTTTATGGTAGTATGCAGATTAGTATTGGTGAAAACTTGTAATTGAAGTAGTAGTATAAATTAGACTGCAAGTGTGCGTCAGCAATAGTATGTCAATGTAAGTAGGTTAGTACCTCTATAGCAGGTATTTTAATTTTCATGATAGTGTAATATAGTTTAAGTATATATACTATTATAACAGATCCTACAATGGATATAGCCCCAAGAGTCATTAAGTTACTTTTACATCATAACACCTTTTATATGCAAATACTAGTCCAATAAGGCAAAGACAGACACAATGTAGTACGACAGCTAAGAGTCATAAGGGAACAATTTTAAGTTCCCTTTCATTTTAATACTTTGAAGTGTAGCGCCAGATAACAAAGATCTTGCAAGAGAACCAGACTCTGCATGTTCTCACATGGAGACTAATGATTAACATCATGCATTTTCTGTGGATTTTGATGCAGTGGTTTTTAAGTATCGACTCTGCGTGTCCATCATTTTCACTGGAGTATCCCCAGGTCCTTTCAAGATCCCACTGTGAGATAGAGGGGGATTTAATTACATCTTAAAACATGTCAACCCAAGGTATTTTCATCCATAACACAAAGTTAATTAAAAGCTGAACAGTTTGAGGTCTTGGCTGGAGGCCCCTTCATGAAATAAAGATGCATTATTTGGATAGCCATCCCAGAACTATGATGAACTTTAGCATGATGGTATTTGACATTTCAGTCCTTGATACACCAGAGGATTTGCCTTTCAAAGCATCTCTGTGTTTTAACAGGTGTTTTATTTTCTCCTTAGACGCAGTTCTCTGTACTTTTTTCCCTAATGAAGAGCATGGACAAATTAGATGAAGACAAGTCTTTCTTGTTGTGCCAAAAATGTTAGTACTGTATTGTAATTGTAGCTGATCCATGGAAACTTGTTTAAAAAGCATAGTTATTAAGAAATAATTTAACAATAACATTCAGAATCACTAGATCAAGAAAATGTGAATAGATTTGTACTTATTTTTTCAATCTATTTTTCTTTGTGGGTCTGATCTACTTCCAGCATGTTGTAATTGTAAATCTATTTGAATGTCATATTGGGGGGAAAAAAAAGTTAAAATTTTAATTACATTTCCTGTTTCCTTACACATATTTAAGTTTCTGGTTAAGGCACACCAGTTAGAACGTGATTATGCACAAGTGATGTTTCAGATACTTGTTTGAAGTGCTCTTTGGGCTGTGGCCTGTAGTCTTAACACACAAATAGTCTAATGAAGTGAGGAAAACGGGGATTCCCCTATTGTTCTTCAGGAAACATGTGTGTAGAGATAACCTGCAGGACAAAACATAACACATACAAAACAGGCTGGGAGGTTCCTGTGCTCCAAAAAGGATTATATACAGAGCATCAAAGTTTTAAAACGATTGAGCACACAGTTATTATTAATACTTTTGTTGACCCGCTTGAATCCATGAAGCCTATAGATTGATATGATGCACATTACTGCCACCTTGTGGAGGCCCATGGTAAATCATATGGGTTGGCATTTCACTTGGCTGTTTCAAGAGCTGTAGGGACTTCATGACAAGCAGGCAGCTCTCATGTTCTGTGAGTGGAGCAAGAAACTTAAGCGTTGATAACAGTTTTTAGTTTGCAAAGAACAAACAACATTTTGGGCTGAGAACAGGTTTGCCATCTGAATTTATAAACCCAGAATATATTAAACTAATGGTGGAAAGTAAATAAAATGAATAAAGTAAATAAAACCACTACTACCACTATTAGAACTACTACTACTACTACTACTACTACTAATAATAATAATAATAATAATAATAATAATAATAATAATAATACAATTTTAATATACTGTTTGTAAGAAAATATGTAACTTTAATCAAATTAGACCTGGTTATTTGATTATTTGACAAAAACCTAAAACAAAACACAATTATCTGTCAGTAGTTTAACTGGGGGGCATTTTTCATTTAAGAGGTTAAATAAATCCTCAGTCTTCACATAATTACAAGCTGGGTTAAGCTGTGGCCACTCTCATTACTGAAACAGGAGTTATATTCAAAGTAGTTTGTGTAGCCTTTATGTACAAAGGTTATTAAACTTAATTAGGCAATTTAATTTAACAAGATATTATGCAACAATATTACTACCACTAGTATACCAGAGGTTTAAACCAGTCCAGAACTGTTCAGGGCACTTTTGCTTTACGTTTGGGCCCCTGTAACCTTTTCAGGAGTACAGGGTGTTTGAAACATTTGATTCCGTTTTAATCAAATATGAATATGTTTTTATGCCACATGCAGTTGTCTTGATGCGCATAAAATGAGAGACTGTCAGTCGTTCAAAAATAGGTTCTCATTATTCATTTAAACTGTCTGACTCACTTCAGTGTCTCGAAGCACTGGAGTCCCAAAAGTAGTCCGTGCTTACTTAACCTGGAAGGGCCTTTATCTGCATCTGTATTGAAATATGTGTCCCTTTGCTTGTCTGTGAGTTGATCTATGTACCTATCTGTGTGTGTGTGTACTGGTAAATAGATGCACACGATTCCAGATTGTTTGTTCTTGAAACATGCAGTGCTGCCATAATATTCATGGTCTTAACAAATTCTGATTCTGTCCTTTGCCTTGAGACTCTTAGGAAGTTGGCAAGCTTTCAGAGAGACGGGTCTGACCCAGTATGTCCTGGGCCTTTCAAGCCTTTTGAGCCTAGGTTGCACCTACTGAGCATTAAATGAAAAGTTAATTCTTATTTATTTATTCATAATTATAGTCTGGTGTGACATTCTGTGGCACACCCATTTATTCCTGAAGGGACAACCAACCATGGCACATTGGTTGGGAAACCCTAGCCTAGCCCACACATGCTCAGCAGTTGCAAACGTGTGACTTGTAATTTTGGGCTGCTGCACAGCAACTGTCACTGCCTGGAGCATCATCACTGACTGAGATCTCAATCTCACTACAGCCTACGAACATCATCTCTCCGAGGCGGGCAGTGTGTTTCATGGCCGATGCTGACTGGGCAGCCACTGGACACGAACTCCGTTAACCAGATGTTGTCCTGTGGAATCATCCCACTAAACACATTTCCGGGGACTGTGTCCCAGTCTCTCTTCCAGGATCCTGCTTCAGTCCTGCAGAGCAGCCTTGTAAATGTCAAACTCCGTGTGTGATCCTTCTTGCGTTTCACATGGCCAAGGGCAGCTCCGAGACATAGCACCCCCACTCGCATTTCACCAGCACTTTTTTGATGCCAGAATAAACAGGTTTCGTCTGCTTACTTGCATTTCCACTTGTACTCACAGCCTCTGTATACTGATGAATGTGTGAAGAGAAAACGAGAGGGGAAACTGGCTTCTGGTAGTGCTCTGAATTAAGATATTGGCGCTGTTCCACAAGGAGCTAATCAAACACATTTTCATACCGTCTTAGCCCTCCCAAAGTCCACTCGAGGGTATGGTCTTTTGGCTAATCCCACTTCAGACCTGCTCCATGCACTTCAATAACTGGCAGCTGCCTCCAGGGCAGGAAACTAAACCGTGCCAAAACCCAAATGTTTCCCAAGGCTGGCCCAGTGCATAATACAGCCACAGTGCAAACACTGCGCTGTGCTGGAGCATTTGAAATGGATGACTCTAGCCATGCCTACAGATTTTCACATTTCCTGTTCAGGGCAGTGTGTTCAGATACCTAAACGGGGATCACAGGAGAAACTTCAGCGTTTTGCATGGCAGTCCCCGCCTGTCCCGTTTCCCATTGGTCCCCTTTGTGATCCAGTCTGTGTTGTGGCGGTGGAGGCGCAGTCAGGCCGACGGCAGCGCAGGCGGCGAGGTGTCTCTGCGATGTGCGGCAGCTTGAGAGCCGTTAATAAGAGTCGGGGTCCGTGTGAGCGGCGGGTCTGCGCAGGTTTCGGCGCAGCGGAGGCGCAGTGGAGCGGCGCTGTGCAGGTCTGTCTGTCTGTCTGTCTGTCTGTCTGTCGGCCGGCGCGTTTGCAGGTGTTCGCGGTGTCTTTACTTTCCCTTGAACATGTGATACAGTTTCGGGGTGAAACGGTTCACATGGACTGGGTTTTCTTTCTAGGTGACACGTCCATGTGCATGCAGACAGAGATGGGTGGTTATAGGAAGATAGTATGATTATTTGCGCTTTAATGAAATAAGTGCATCAGTTTCTATTAAATCGCGGTTTTAGTCTGCTTTCAAATACAGAGCTGTTTTTTTTTTGTTTTTAAGAAGAATGTAGTAATTAGTTAATGAAGGTTTCGCTTTCTGTCATACCTTGGGACCAATTCTATCTTTTTCAGATGGACAGTGATCACAGCTTTAAACGCATGAGTGAGGCAGTGGTGAGAGAGAGAAGTGAGACCGGACTACATCGTTTGAATCTTTCCTGATAAGACCAATCAAAGCTGCAGTAATGATGTGTGGCAGGTCATCATTTAGTAAGTCTCCTCGGTGTGTCACTCAGTTTTAGACCTGGATGACATTAACATGGTAGATCATCAAAGGTAATAAAGTGGAGATTGAGTGGTGGATGTGTGCAAAATGTAGGTGTAAGAAACAAAACTATACAGTCTGTGAAATAAGGTGATAAGAGTTGTATATCCCTCCTACATTATATGCAAGTGTATATTGTATTTTACTAACTGCTCTGAAGTCCTCCTCGAACTGTGAGCTCAATCCTGCTCTAGTGGGTTTGTGATGAACTATTGTAAGGATAACTGCAACAATACTCAGATGTACCCTGTGCCTCTTTTTTGTGGATCAGCACTAGCCCTTGAACTATTTTAGTACATTGCAAGTGAAAGTGTAATACCTTGGCAATGACTGTCAATTTCAATTAAAAACAACCTGGGCTGATATCCTGGTGCTTTATTGAGAAATGATTGACCCTTGAATGGCATGTTTGTTGTATACTCATTTGAGGAATCATGCACACATTTATAATATACTCCCTCTTTGTACAGGAATGCAGAGCATGCTAAATAATGTAACACAGTTCCCGTATCAGGCTAATGACTTCTGTATGTTTAATTTAAAGTAGCAGCAAAAATGACACTATTGTTCTGGCGTATATGGGGGGAAACCGGACACGCTGGTTTTGTTCCAGGGCTGAAACTGAATCACTCGTGCGATGCCGAGGCCTCCTCTGTGTCCTCTCTCCCAGATCTGACGACTGGCATGACACTTTATGGTGCCCACTGCTGCCCCAGGTTGAAAACAGTTTAAGGTAGAGAAAGAGATCGTACCTTCACCCATTCAGAACAAACATTTTGAATATATGGGAGATGTCTTCCCCTTTTCTTGTATATATGCGATATGAAATATATTTTACTCTTATGGATACATTTATTTTGTAGGTTGAAAATATATGCTGGTCGAATCTGTGCACAACATTACTACAGTTAAGTTCCCAATGGCAGCCCATTCCAGTGTAGGTATTTGGCATAACGAGCTGCATCATCATATAATCAGACTTCTTATTAATTAGTAAAACCATTAAAGATTGGTTTGTGTCAAAACTCTGGTGTGGAATATGTTGGAAGGTGTGAAAGCTTAATGTCCCAGTTCTAGAGCGTTCTTCGAGTGCCAGTTGTGGGGCTGAAGGCTCGCTTGTCTCAAGGTGTTCCTCGTCTCTGAAGGGGGTGGTCCGTATTGACGGGCACAATGCAGCGACTTTGTTCTTCTGGTTGGTTTATGTTAAGATAAAGTGGCTGCATGGGTGGTCTGTATATATTGTGATGTTTATGATGTTTCATAGTCAAAGGCTGTTTAGTATAATAACTGATGGACTTTAAAGTCATGACCAGTTGTTGACCTGCAAAGTCAGCCCTCGAATTAAGAACGAAAGAAGGGTAAGTCCTGGAGGTTGACATAAAAATATCATGTTCATGTGTTAAACCATTCCCTGCTTCTGTACTCGATTACTCTGCCCAATTTCTCGATGTCAGGGAGAGGATGTTGATCTGGTCGGTGTCACGGAGCGGTGGTCCTCTACATAGGCTCACCTGGACAGATTGTGACAGAAATAGTGGCATTGGCTGACTGGACGTTGAGAATGGAAGGCAAGGAAACCAGGGATCTGTCATGAATCATTAAAATAATAAATACAAAATAAGGTTTATACATTTGTGAAAACATCCTACTTTTTGCATTCCTGTAAAGCTGAGTTCTTCTCTGTGTCGGCTTAAGATCCCGTGCACATCACAGATACAAAACCAGGATTGACAGCAGTGTGTGTGCATGAAACGTTAACGTGGGGTAAATGAGCAAACAACATTTTCTCAAGTTTCAATTTTAATTTTCAGCAAGTTTTTCTTGTCTGGGTAGCCAATACTGAACAGAGCGCCCACAGTCTTGTGTTGATAGTTCTGTATTTTGGTTTTGAAATCATGCTCTTTAATGATACATTTAAATACATTCAACATCCATTGCTTTGCTCAGTATCTTGAGAGATGTGTAGGACGTTTTGTTATTATTTTTTGTTATTTTTTTTAGATGTTTAATCAGAGAAAGGTATCTCTTGACTTATGAGGAAGTACATATATCTGCTTTCTGTAAGAGGTTCCTCAGAATTGTGATTTACAGATTGTGTTCATATACACAGCTCTGGGAAAAATTAAGAGAGCACTCCCAAGTTCAGAAATCAGTGTTAAGTGGTCCATTAATTTTTTTCAGAGCTGTATATGTATTAAACTTACAGGCACAGGTCTGGTGGTTATGATCTAGTGGAGCTGTGTATTTTTGTTCTGTAATGTAATTACACTTTGTTCTTGATATCGCTACAGGCTGAAGGGCACTTGTAGTGTTTTAATGGTTTAATTTCTCGAGAGACAGAAACCTACTTTATGTATTGATTCTTATCATAGGTTTTACTTTGTATTTTATTCCACAGTAGACTTCACTCAATTGTAGTGCTTTGTAAAAATATAACAGGGAAATTACACCAAAGTGTGATTTTACATCCTTTTTCTTAATTTTAATTCCAGACCTTGGTATGATTATTGGATGTGGCTGTGGTTCTCTGCACTGCAGGCCTCTGTTTCCTTGTTAATCTATTAGAGAGATTCCGACTCAGAAAGTGATTAAAAATGACAAAGAAGTCTGGCAGAGGAAGACTGAATATTTGAAATTCCGTGCACGCTTTGTTGTGTGGATTACCTCCACTTTACTTGAAGATCCTTTGAGAGGGGAGAACATTGGTTACTGAGTTATTGCAGGAGTGCTCTGTGTTACAAAGGGTTCACTTCGATATTCTGTGACTCTTCCTAACTTTTCCGTTTCTGTTGGCAGAGCAGAGACCTGATTTATAAAGTAGAGAAAGAATTGCCTCAGGGTCCCGATTTGATATCTAGCCTGCTAATGTATTCAGTATCGGATATCGGTAAGTGTTGATTTCTAACGGTGTGTTTACTCAGATTAGTCTAATAAGAACTAAAAAACAAACATACAAAAACAAAGTCACTAAATTAAAAGGTAAACAAAAGTATACTTTAACATACAGAATGGCCCCACAGTCTGATGGTCTGGTTGTTCATTTGTATCCTTCAGAAAAGGTTTTACTAACGTGTTGGAGAAGAATCTTCATTCATTTATCCCTAAGCAATTTCATGGTAGGGACTACAAATCGGGCAACTTGCACATTTACTAAAAGTGTTGTATTTCCCTGTTGAATTTTCACTGACATCATCTGCTTCCTGCCACGTTGGTCACTCTTTTGAAAAAAATGAATTCTAACAATAGAGGGAAACCTGTATTCATATAATGAACAAGCGTTTTGAATCCACGTGGTTGCATTTAATTATTATTATTATTTTATTGAATTTTCATCCAGATACTCGACCTTTAATCAACTGGACACAGATTCCTTGCATACTTTCTCAGAGCTCCTCAGAGAACCTATGTAATCTCTTGAGCTGAACATCACGTGTATCCCAATACAGCAATCCCCAGGCAGGCACAGCAAGCGGGCGGAGAGAGGGACAGCGGGGTTAAGAAAGCATTGTTGAGTGGCCCTTTTGTTTTTGTTTAAGCATCCTACATCGATGACCATTGTTTTCTCAGTTTGCTTTTCCATGGCGATTCACACTTCCGTTGTTATGCTCTCCTTCCTTGTTTAGCACCAGAGGTGTGAAAAATTATACACCAGAGCCTGCTTAGTTTGCATATGGCAGGATTTGCAGCGCAGTGTTTCCCAGTGCGTCCAAGAGGAAACCGTTTGAGTCGTGTTTCATGGGACGTTTGTTATGCCCTTTGTTTCTGCCCTAGGTGTTTCTGTCACCTAGTTGTTGTTCATCCATCACGATTTGCTTTGCTTTTACTTGAAGTACCCGTACTGCTCAACAAATGCCAAATCTTTGCACCAATTGACTGCGCGAGTTAGCCATCCAAGTTGTGTTAGAACTGATTAGCTCCACTGTCCCTCAATCGGGAGGAATCTCGCCCATCCCAATTCCAAGCTACAGCGTTCTGCGGTGGCCCGGTGGAGCTGTACACTTTACCCCGCCAGTAAGAGTGTTTGTGCAGACAGGCTGCAATTGCCTTTCTATTTTTAACTTCTGTTTTTGGTATCATCTTTGATGGGAGCTTTTGTGGTTGTCTGAAATCACATGGCTGCTGGAGCACAATGGAAAAAGCGCTCTAAACACAAGGTGATATTTTCATGATTGCAGTACTTAGAGATGGGTTTTGTAATCTCTCGCCGATCCTTAACTCATTCACACCGGTCGCAAATGCAGTGCCTTCACAAGCATTGTAAATTCAAACATTCTTCAAGAAAGCTTGAAGGTGCCTGAGGAGTATAATTACTCCATAATAATGTATTTGGAAAGCCAGGATAATTTGAAGGCAAGCAAAAGTGTGGCCCAGGTACTGTACTTTAATTGGGGTGTGAGGGGGAGGTAAACTAGGCAGAAAACAGGGAGTCCTGTGTGTGAAAATATGCAGTGTTTGACACTCAAGTGCTTAGCAGTTGAAGGAAAGGCTACCCTGGGAGCTGAAGAGAGTCTGGTCTTGGAGATGACTTCATACTCCAAGAATGGAAAAAAAATGAGAGATTTGTAACCACAGTCCAAATGAGATGAACAATCTAGAATGCTGACTGAGAGGGGAAGCGAAGAGGAATCTGTTATTTATGATCCTTTTGAAATTGCCTTAATGTGTTGCTTAACAAGGACATATTTGATTTGATCTAAAAGTATTAATACACACCTGCAACATAGTGGGCATTCTAGGGCAGAAAACACGAGCTCCACACATTTGAGCACTCTTGATTGGGAAATGGCCTGCTGTGAGGGTTTAGTTAGCTAGTCATTAGTGCCGATGATGACTTATGTCCCCATATAAGCTGTCCAAGCAGATTAGTTCTAAAAGGATCGGCAGTTTATGTATTTCAAATGTTCAGTTTCCCTTTGCAACCAGGTTACACGTGGCCACAGATAGCCCTGTACAGCACTGAGCCAAGAAGTGCGTTAATACCTTTACAGAGTGCTCTTTATGTTTTTGGTTTCCTTACTTGCATCCGATAAGTATTACTTCTACTTCTTAATACATAACTGATCTCAATACAGTCCTGTAGCAGCTGCACCACCGAGGGTAGCCTCCCAGCACACGCATCTTCACTGCACATGCGGACCTGCGCCTTGAACGCCTTTCCCTCTGCTGGGGGTTAAAGGTCAGTGTCAATACCATAAGCCTCTGAGGTGGGGGGCTCCATCTATCAGAGGGATCATGACACGGCAATGATAACATTCCTTCGGGTGATGGAGTCTCTGTCTCCGTGAAGAAGGGAAGGGTCTTGCTTTCTTATTGATGATGTCTGTCAGCACAAAGAATTAATAAATACCAGGAAAGGCATTGTGCTGTGAAGGTAGTGCGGACGTAAGAAGACCGGATTCGCCTTTACAACTTTATTTTGTAATTGGCAGAACGTTGTCCTGGAAAAATATAAGCCGAGTGCAAACACATAATTTATTATCTCCCTTGTCAACTATTAACCTGGTCAAGGAAGAGACTGGAGTTTCTGTGAACCAGAGCATTGCATGCCCAAGCAGTGAGACCCTGTCAGAAATTTTATTTTAAATCTTTTTTTGGGGGGGAGGGGTATGACCAAACCTTTGCAGAGAGATTGTGAAGCTTTGCGATCCCTCTTGTATGTGTACCGAGTAAGGAATACCCAGAGAGCTGCTGTGAAAGGGCTGTACTGTAGCACCGAGAGTAACCTGAATACCTGTCCTCTGAGAGAAGCGCCCGGGTAAGGTTACAATGTGTCATTTAATGGCTGAAGTTTTTCCATCCGTGCTGAGGATGATGTCTGTTATAAAAGGCCCACATTTTCACCTTCTGTAGCAAAGTAATTTAAAGATCATTTCAAATTCAAGGCAAGTAATAACTTAACAGCCACAGTCATACTAATCTATTACCCTTGCTCCACAGTTTAAAGTTCTGATCCAAGTCACTGATAAGCATAACGGCAGTTAAAGCTGGAATAGGCTGATAAATTGGATCCTAATGTCTAACTGACAGAAATTACATGGTCTTTACTTATAAATGTCAAGAAAAAGTCTCTATGTATTGCAAATTGAATTATCTGCTGCCTAAACAAATCATTTTGGATAAGTAGCACATGTTCAAATTACATTTTCCAGATTTTAAGTGTAACTATCTGTAACGCTTTGTCCTGAAATTAAAACCCATTCATTTTGCCACATCAGTTTCTCAAGCTTCAGTCTGCAAGAGCAGATTGTGTTCGGTTGGAGAGAGTATTTGTTTTTTGATCTGTTCTCTCCGATAAGGATTGTGCTGGTCATGTAGAAAATGCATGACATAATATAATCTGTACTAACAGTGTTTGCTTTACTTTTGTGAGCTTATCTTTTGCATTCCTTTGGAAATCTAATTGCCAGAACAGTGTCTTTATCTAAATTATACATTTCTGATCCATTTTGTTAGCGCCAATGCAATAAAACAAACCAACAAAAACATACTAATATGCTGTTGGAGTGACAGTT
Organism: Amia ocellicauda; assembly: GCF_036373705.1. Classification (NCBI taxonomy): domain Eukaryota; kingdom Metazoa; phylum Chordata; class Actinopteri; order Amiiformes; family Amiidae; genus Amia; species Amia ocellicauda. The sequence goes on from NC_089860.1 coordinate 22,358,858, forward strand.
ATGAAATGAGTTCAGTATTCTGCCTGTATGGGGAAGTGCCAGGTCTTGTTAAAGTGTTCTCAAACACATTTTTTCCACACATTAGGAGTTGTGTGAGATTGTAATCAGGAACCTAAAAATAGCTAGAGATAAGCACTGTGTTAATGCCTCAACTTATGTTATTTGGAAAGACATCTGACCTTGGTTGTTAGTGCCATTCCAAAGTGTGTAAAAGTAATTAATTAAAAAAGTTTATTTATTTATTTAAACTTAACCTAAAGCACCTCTTTTACCTGTACCTGGCAGTTTTATTCACCTGAGACCTTATCTTCTCAGGAGAGCACATTAAAGTCACAGGTGTAAAGTAGTCTCTCTCATTGCTTGGGCAGGAGTTGTTATATTAAAATTTGAGTGGATTCATAAAGATTTCCTCCCTCTATGAAACCATTCAAAATTTTGATCTGATTCATTGAAATCTACCAAATCCACCCTCTTCTCTGTTCGCTGTATGTTGGGAGTTTGATTCCGTTTTTTTTTTTTTTCTTCCTCTTTATAACGTTTAATGCTATTATTCAGCTTTTCTTCCTCCTAGTTCAGATTTATAGAAGTTTAAAAATCCTCCTGGTTTATTCTTAATTTTCTGTATTGTAGAATTAATTTCCCTGAGATTGTTGTAAGAAGTTGTAAGAAAACCAAAGACTTTTTCATTAAGATATCTTGACTGATTTGGTCTCTGATTGCTAGAGATGTCTGTGCTCTCCTCCACAGAGGTGCGGAACAGAAACAATAGTAATTTTCGAGATTATCTGTAGCCAAGCTAGACGCCTTGCCCTACTTCGTAAAATAAAAATGAAATGCATTGAATACCATTGTTTCAAGTGACCTATTTCCTTCCATACAAGTACATACGTGTTTGGCAGTACTTTTTAAAGCCTTTTCAGATCAAGTTAACAAAATGTACACAATAGAGAATATATTTTTTATAATGATGTATTTCCCAAATGAAATATCTTCCCAAAGGAAAACTTTTGCCTTTTGCTAATTAAAATACCTGAACATTTTCAGAATACAAGTTTGATTAAAAATACTGACAGGAATTTTGAAAATAAAGTTTGTAGCTGTGATCTTCAAATCCAGGCTGTTACATCAATATAATAAGAGTTCACATGATCACATTCTAACATTTTCAATACTTAATTAACGATAGCCTCTGAACTGCTGATTATATTTTTCAATTTAAACTTGCTCTCCAGAAGTTAAATGATCAAATCACATTGTCTTTTGTGAATCCTGACAAGCGAAGGTGTTCAATATTATATGTACTGTCAAACGCCATGTAAATGAGCCACAGCCAACGTTCTTGTCTTTATTGAAGTTTCAGTGATACAGCCTTAGAAAGTCAGCATATCTGTGAGAACAAATTGGTCATAATCATACTGTTGATGGCAATGCAAAGCCTGTAGTTTCGTGTGTATTTTCTGTGTCACCTCCTGATACATTTGGACTTTCACACCCTCCTGATCTCCCTGGTGTTTATACAGGGCAGGGTTTGGCAAACTTCATATTCCTTTTGGCTGCTGGTTAAAGCGGACAGGTGCAGCAGTAGATTTTGCAGACATCCTGCAGTAAAACCAATTTACATTGCTCTACTGGTTTGTAGCCTTTACTCATAATGAGGTGTATGTGTATTGATTTTTCTTTAATAACCAATATTGCTTTCAGACACAAATCAATCCAATTATCAACTATTATCCATTTCTATCTTCCAATCTGGTTTTCAACAGAGGACACCCAGTGATGAAGCCAAAGTAGCTTTATCCCTGGGGGCACCGGTTAAATGTGTTGCTTTGTCTGAATATATGCAGAAAGTCAAGGAAGGGGGGTTATCTTCACTGACTTATTTACACCAGTGTAAATGCATGGATCCATAGGTAATCAGCACTTTGGTTGGCGGTGGTAGATAGGATTTTGAAAAGTGAACAGCATTAAGAATCTTTTTTTCCCCCCATTGCATTTTATGCCACCATAGCAAGAGAAAACTTTCAATGGGCCACCTCCAAGGATGCTGTGTGTATTTTATGGCCATTGATAGGGCTTTGTACTTTAGTCAGGATTTATTCGCACTGCTCCCAGGCCCAACATGGTTGACTTTCCTTGACCCTGTAGGACCATGAATGTAGTCAGAGAGGGGCTGTGAGCACTGTTTGTAAAGCCCAGCTTTTCTTCTGCTCTTGACATTGACTGACCTGTTTTTATTGGCCCCGCAATTCAGAGCAGATTTGCGTTCCTTTTGACACCTTAGGTTTATATAGAGGTCATTGGGTTACTTGCAAGGGCTCCCTGATCTGTAGCATCAGATATGCATAGGGTTAGATGGTAACGTGTATTGATCCAGACACGTCAGTCTGTACTCGGCGGTTTGTTTTATTTAATATTCCCCAATTTGGTATTATCCTGCCTGTTGTACTCTGAACAGCAGAAACAGACTGAGCACAGACATTCTTGCAACTGTTGTTTAACTTTACTTTTGATTCAAGTTTACATTACTTGCATAATTATGTTGGAGCGTTCATCCACTCCTATTTATATAAATCCTAACTCCTACTCCCACTCCTAACTATAAATACAATTGGGACTCTGTGTAGTACACTTTTTTAATACCTGAGAAAAGGAGTTTCTTCCCAATATGAGAGGAAAAGCTAGATGATTGAGTATGCTGATGAATCCAAAATTCGTTAGTACCTAAATGAAGATGTTGTGGACACTAGTTCTTTGCATGTTTTCTGTTAATAATAATGAATAATTTGTAAGAGATTCTTACTTTTGTGTTTGAAATGTGGGTGCTAGGGAATTAGGCTGCACAAGTTAATTTTTGACTTTGCCAGGGGGACTGAATGCCTAAACTAGGCAGTTTAACAATGCGGTTATATTACAAATAGGAATTTGCAAGGCATTTGCTTTACGTTTGCAATGTTTAAACAAGTTAAATATTGGCCTGTTCTTATTCCACTACATGCACTACTAAGTAGTCTTAGCTACTAATCGGTTGTCCCTCTGACTTTTTCCTTGTCTGAGAGAAACAAACAAATGTGCTCTAGATTAATGTGTGTTGGGAGTCAAGTTTATTTAATAACCACTGAAAAATTGTGCATCCCAAACCACTACCTTGGACTGGGAGTTTGTGCTGACCTATGTAGTAACATTTTAAATCCCCTCTTCTTTATCTCCTACAAACATTTCTACCTTTTCAAAAGTAGTTTCTTCTTCTCGGGCAATAAAGGCATTGCAATGACAACAGTACCTTCCCCTGTGGAATGTGTGGCCTGCCTCGCTGCCGTGCGCTGGAAGAAGGCCAGGACATTTCTTATGCATTGAGACCACATTCCATATGGCTTCTTAAAACCACCCAGCAGCTTACTAATACAAAGGCATCATTTTGCATTGATTGGGTCTCGGATGAACTAATGTGTATCCTTAGCGTTTCTGGCACAAATGTTGCTGAGGTTTCCTGTAACAAAATAAGTGCACATTTTGAAGAATTAAGATGGCAAACAAATTGTAAAGGCCGCTGTGGCAAGGGTTTAACCTTTCTGCCTGTGTGTTTGTTGCATTTCAGGCCAAAACACTCCTCAATTAATCACATGTCAATTAATTAATTAAATTCCTTACTTAATTAACACACGTATGTATTTATTCAGGGACTCTGAAGGATTTTCTGCTGATTAAATGTATGTGGGGAATCCGTGTTAATGTGTGTTGTACCTGAAGGTTACAATGCCCAGACTGGTTAATGACTGTCGGTTGGCAAAATAAACAGTTGTCAAACAAATTGATGGTACAGGATTGTGGGAGTTGTAAGATCCTCTTGCACTGTTGTTGCAGAAAGATAAGCTCCTGGACAACCTGCTCTTCTAGTTCAGTGAGAATCCAGGAGGTCAGATTGGTAAAATTTGCCTTGACAGTGTGATACCATTGTCGAAGAAAGGAGAAACACAAGCTTAAAGGTACGTTTCTTGCCCTGACCTACACTGTGGAGTAAACAAACTCCAGGTAGGAGAAGCAATGGAATTACCCCTGAATGAACTCCCATGTTAGTGCACTCAGAGCTGCCAAAAAGCTGTTGGCCATTATAACTGACTAAAGCTGGAGCCGTTAAATTTCTAGTCTTTTCCCATCGTGCTTTTTAGTTGTCTTGGTGGCAACAAACATTACATTTGGACATTAGAGACTGAAATACACAAGAGACAATGAGAAAACACTCGCCTTGTGATAGAACCTCTTACTGCAGCTTTGAACTTCCCCACCTCCGGATTTATAAACAATCACTCCAGTCTTTTCTCAAAGGGTATCGGCCGTGGGCTCAGAGGAGCGCTGATACAGTCCTGTGGTCTGCGGAATATTACAGGTTATTTGAGATTATCAGAATGACAGACGGTTAAAATATTGCCACTAGCCCAACGGAAAACCATTGTTTGTTGACTTTCACGGCAAGAGCTTAAAAATAGCCTCCCTGGTTTGTCACAAGCTGTTGCAGTTTATTTATTGACAGGTGTCAATGACAATAGGCCACAGGACCTGCAGTTGCTCTTAAACCAAAACATAACTAGAGATGAGGTCAGAGCTTTCTGGAGGTCAACATGAAGAGTGAACAAGGAGGCTTTTCATACAGGTATAAGTGGGTGTTAATCAGTACTTCTCCCTTTCAGATTTCAATGGTGTAAAGATCAGATGAACTGTCACTGTTTTTTGATAGCACAGGTAAAAAAGTTAACGATTTAAGTTGTGAGCAGAGATAGTCTTTGACCTGGAGAGCACACATTATTGTCTTTCATTATAGGTTGTTGTAGACCCATATGACACTTTTATAGGGCTTTTTGGCCAAGTTACATTGTGTACTGTGCAGATACTCTGACAGGCTTGTGTACATGTGTTAATTCCTATGTATTTGAGTAATTTGAGTTTGAATCTTGATCTAGTGTGCTGGTAGGTGCAGGTGGGAAGGAGGGTTATTGTGACAGTAATACCCTCAGCAGTGGTCAACTACAAAGTCCTGGCTGGTGTATCATATGATAATAAACATTTTATGCTGAATGTATATGAACATCCACCTGCCCACTATCAAATAACAATGATTTTTTTGCCACACAAAAAGGGAAGAGGATTAGGCTTGAGCCTTTTCAAGGTGTATGTATTACAGTAGCGCAAGAATTCAGTTGGTCTTGGTTTCTTCTTGACCTTTCCCAGGATTTATTCATCCAATACCTCACCCAATCCACTGTCTGTGTCCAGAGTGGCCCTCTCTGGCCCGTTCCACAGATACTGTGAGCCTTAGCAGCTGGTCCTTCCTAGCAGAGGAGTACTGAGGGAGAACAATGGCCACGCAGCCACCCTGCACAAAGACGCCAAGCTGCAACAATAGCTAGAGCAACTGTAAATTATAAGGGACAGTGGATTGTTGGAAAATTACATTTGCAAGGGGGTTAAGAAACAATATTGATCTCTGTAATCTGTGGAATTGTGCCTTAAACCCCGAGAACTGGGAATGATGAAACGTAATTCATTTTTTTTAAGGGGTTTACCCTCCTGGGTGGCAGAATGCATGACTTTTTTTTTTTTTCCTTGCAGTAAAAAGGGGCCCCTGTGTCTTTAATGGCGTTCATGTTGTCTCTTTGTAAGGCCCAGCCGAGGGCTTCTGCCCCTGCTGCTTGGCTGCTCTCCATCTGTGCCCTGGCCCTGAATGAATGGTACCAGGCCTGCCTTTCTTTGAAGCCAGTCAGGAATGCGAGGCGTTTTTTTTTTAGTTTTTTTTTGTTCAAACAGCAGTATCAGCAGTGAAATATGCCTTCTGCAGCTTTCTTTGTACATTCACGAGGCAGACGTCTCAGGCAGGGCACGGTATTTTCCACCAGGGTCTTCCAGAGAACGCTGTGCAGCTTTATTTTTGGTGCATGGTGAAGCATGTTTAGGTGCTCTTGGACTGTTGAAACATAATTATTAAATCTTTAATATTTTATAATTATTAATGTTATCATCATCACCAGTAGTTTTGATTACTTTTAAATCTGGATTATGTGGAAAACTTCTCAAAAACCACTGAGAGAGGCTCAATCTCACTGTTGGATGAAACCGGAAACCTTTCAAATTTAAAGGTCTGTTCATCTTGGGAAAACTTTTGTCATTCTAAATAAAACAATCTGATATTAAAGGTTTTTGTGTGACCTACATATTGGGACGACCAACCAACTATATCCTGGAAAATATTTACCAACCTGTCTATTTAAAAACGGATGGATACATTTAAATATGAACAGAAAGAGTTATCTTAGAAAGACAATGTTTAAAGCATTCCACTCTGAAAATGAGCTCATATTCCAGTGTGCATCTTCCCCATTTAAAGCATCTATTGACTTTGTGGGAAAGCTTTTAAATCTGTGATGGGGACAACCTAAACGGAGCTGTGTAGACAGAAGGAGCCCTTGCGTGTTTATTACAGCCCTGGTCCTTCCTCTCTCAATTCTCCCATCGTATTCTGCACCATTGCTTCCACTTGACTGAGCACTCCGTTCCATGCTAATGTGGGAGATGACCCCTCTCTGCCCGCACATTTGCTCCAATGTGCCTCTGACTGACACGTGAGGCTCATCAGGGAAGTGAGGTTTGCCAGTGAATTCATTAAAATCACTTGTGTTAAACCCACGGGATCCTGAACACTGAAATCATATTTTTATTTGTTTTATTTATTTTATTTGTGATTTGGATAATGCGAAAAAACGTATGAACTATGTAACTTAAGTATTGGTTATTCATGTATTACACAGATTTTAAATGTAGATCGTCATAATGTAATTTAAGGTCCTATTGTTAATGTGAGCATATTTGCAAACGCTTCAAAATAACCTTAAGCAATGCAATCACATATCTGCCCTTATAACTGTACTCTATTTTTGGAAAGCAAACAACCTGCAACCTGCATCGTTCTGTGTTTGAATAACAGTGAAAAATAGGGGCCAATCCTAATAACAGCAGATTTTCTGTCTTGACATTTGAGAGGATTAAAAAATGTATTGTTTTGTTAACACAAAAACAGATTGTTTGATATTGTAACACCCAGAAACCATACACGGTTCACCCCTCAAAGCTCACACCACCTGGCTCTCGTGAGTACATTGATCACACACCTGATAAAAGTGAATAATCCGTCCTCCCTGGCCTTGTGATCTACTGATCTGCTATCAAAAGGCTAATCCCAAAATATTTCTTCTCGGCTTACATAGAATTCCACACATTTTTCACTTTTTTTTTCTCCTGTGTGTGATACCTTCAGAAGCATCTCACAGTTTAGATTAGAGTAATTAAATAGAGCAGTGGGCAGCTTCAGAAGGTGTCTAATCTCCAAGAGTGCAGGCTATCAGTCATAGATTTTCTGTCAGCCAAGATGAACTTACTTTTCTGTTCTAGAGCCTTCTTGCTCAAGTCTTTCTTTCCAGAGAGTTCTTTACCCCAACAGGGGACCACTGAGGGATATCAAATAAACAAGAGCCTCCTTTAAACTAAGGACTGGAATCTGAAGTCCCACAAGTCTTGAATCAAGTGCAGCAGCAGAGCAATATGAGATTGGGTGGGGTGTGTATCATTCACAGAGTTTACCTAGTATAGTGGGCTAGACCCTGGCAGGAACTGTCTTGGTAGAGAAAATTCTAAGAGTCTTAGTCTTAAAAGATTCTCTTTGTTTTTCGAAATATTTGGTTTAGACACTCCACGTATAATGAAAAAAAGCAACACTCACTAAAGGTGGATGGAGAGTTGACTTGAGGTGGTTGAGGGCAGTGAAGTAGTTACTGGAAGGAAGGGGAAGGTGGACCAACACATTCAATCTGATCAAGAGTTTTTCTGGCCTTCACTGATTTCTAGAGCTTTAAATTAATTTAATGAATTGATTTAACTGGTTCTACCTCATAAAATTTCAGAAGTGGATTTTATAACTTTTCATTTTTTCTTTAACAGGGTGAAGAGGGAGGCATGTGTTTGACTTGTGTAAAGGTGTCCTGAAGTGTGAGGAGTCCAGTCCTGAAAGAATACACCAATTCCATCCTTCTTTCTCCGGGCTTAATCCTTTTCGATTTTTGCGGAGAACCGATGGATTCCCTGGCCCAAGACCTACGTTTCGAAAGCATCAATAACCTAGACCTCACTCCTTTGAGCTGCCAGTCCAGTAGGCTCTCCCCTGCCAAGTCCACCAGCAGTATAGACCAGTTCACCCATCATCATGGAAAAGGAGATTCAGCTTATAGCTCCTTCTCAGGGGGCTCCAATGCCCCTGACTACTCCTCTCCCTGCCCTCTGGACGAAATACACCCCCACAGCCTGCATTACACTGACCTCAAGTACGTGAGGGCGGTGTACAACCCCAATGCTCTGAACTCTGATTCCAGGAGCATGGATCAGCTATACAAATCCGTGGAGGCCCTCCACTACCAGTATCGGCAGGATGGCCGGAGCAGCAGGGAGCTTCCCCCTCCACCCCCGGCTCGCCTGGACAGCTTCCTAACTATCAGGAACTTGGAAAACGCCCGGGGGTTTCAGAATCCAGAGGTCCAGCTGGCATACGCCTTGCATCGGAAGCCTCAGACGACTAATCCTGATGCTGCCAACCCCCGACCTGTCTCTGTATATGGCCACACAGCGTCACAGTCTAATCTGAAGGAACCGGTGGCCCGAGACGGGGCGGATCAGACCATGGACCAGCAAGAGCTGCCCAACCTTTTAAGTAGATCACCTCCGTCTTTTATACTGCAGGAATGCTTTAAGACCCATGCTGGTGGGACAGACAGGCACCCGGAAGGCCAAAAGAGAAGGCCTCACTCGGCTCATGGCAGCAACTTTTCAGAAACGATGCAGACAAGGAAACAACCGAATGTGATCAATGGCAACATCCAACACAAAGGGCAATATTACTTTGTGACTGGTGTATGTAAAACCCCAGAACCCAGTTTCCAAGACAGACTTTCAGAACTTACAGAAGGGGAGGTTGAGGGCCTTTCTCAAGGTGACCTTAGCCAGCACAGGGACCATAAGGATATAGTATCCAGCACTATCAATGATCTTCTCAACAATGTTAGGCACAGACGACAGAGCAGTTACGAAATCCAGAGCGGCTTAAAGGTTTTTACTGAGAACCCGGATTTGCATGCCAGAAACAGAGAGAAAGCGTTTCACGGTGAAACTGGGTTCAGCTCGTTGGTGGTTCCGGCCCAGACAGCCCAGTCGTTGTGCACCAATGTCCAGGAAGAAGGGCAGAACCCCCAGGGTCGAGAGATTGGCATTGGATCTCAACGGCACCACAGCAGGAGCCATCAAATCTTTTACTGTGGCCCAAAGGATAGTGCCCCGCAGTTGAATGCATCCAGCAAGGACACAAAGCCTCCCATACAGTGCATGGCCCAGGCCAACAACACAAACAAGGGAGATCGCTTAGAACAGGTGAAAAGGCAGCCTCTGGAGGAAGTCGCTAATGGTAAAATCAACAAGGAAACGACTCCCCTGCTGTACCACCTGGCTGGCGAGAGCAGGGGGACCTTTGCATATAACTCCAGAAATGAAAATGCAGCCAAGCCCAGCTGGAAGGATATGAGGCGAAAGAGCGCCCCTCTTTTATGGATCCAGAGGAAGGAGGCCTGCGCAAGGGACGAGAGCCACTCCAAGGGCAGCAGCAGCAGCAACCAGAGCAAAGCGGTTGAGGATGAAAACCAGGAACAAGACGAGGATCTGACCGGCTCAGGGACCTCTATGGACGACTGCTATAAGAAATACTACAAGGAAAAATTAAAAGATGCCCAAACCATGGTCCTAATGGAAACCTCTTACAAGAGGAAGGACCTCCAACTCAGCTGGCCTCACAGGATCAAGCAGAAGCCTGAGGAAAGGCCCTCTGTGATTCATTCCAGGTCATGCTCTCTCTCATACACCCCTGAAATTACATCAGAATGCCCAAAGCCTGCAGAAACAGAATCTCTTTGGAAGAAGGTAGCTGGGAAGCTTCCAGCAGCACGGATTGGAGGGAGAAAGAGGCTCACACCTGAGCAAAAGAAACTGTGTTACTCGGAGCCAGAGAAGTTGCATCATCTGGGGGATTCCCCCAATCACTCACAGAACAGCTCACTGGGGAATGAAGCTGAAGGCTTACTGTCAGAGGATGACCTCAATGAGCATGGCCTGGTAGCTGCCAGGAGGAAAATGTTTGAAACCAGAGGCCGGGCCCTGTCTGCCTCGAGCCTCTCCAAGACCACACTGAAGCATATCCAGCACAAGGCTCTTGTGGCGTACGTGGAACGCAAGACGGGACACAAGACAGCAGAGCCCCAGCAGCCAGCTTCCGAATCTCCTGTTCAGTGGCACTCAATATCTGGGAAGTCTTCAGAATGGAGGTCACGATCCTCTTCTGGTAGTGAAGTGTCCAGAAAGAAGCTGCCCAGACCTCTGTCTGCTGGCCGTGTTCTGGATTCAGTGTCAAGTTCCATCAGGTATGCCCAGTCCAGTGCCGTGCCCCCAATCGACTCGCAGCGTCTGCCCAGCTGGAGAAAGTCTGGCAGCCCAGCTTTACCAACAGATGGAAAATCGGCCTCTGCGGAGAGTCTTCTGGACCAGCCCAAGCAGAAGGATTTTCACCGAGCCCGGTCAACATCATCCCCTCACCCCTCTCAGGTACATAAACAAATCCTTCATCTTCTGCAGTCAGAAAATACCCTGACAGGGATCTGTTAGAGTGACCCTGGAGGAGATGTGTGCTCGCATCTCCCATCAAGCAAACTATTGTTGTGATGAAAACAACACTGCATTTTTGTTAATTGCAGTATTTGATTTATCTTTTTATTTATTATTTTTTTATTTCCTTCCCCCAAAATAAACTATCTCTGAATTACTGAAAATCCCAAGGCCAGGTGGGTGGTGCTCAGCTTGAAACATCTCAGTGTGGTTCAGGTATCCATTTGAACCTGGCACTGCTAATCTGATCCCTTCCAGTGAATACCTCTAAGCACGTTTAAACCAGCTTTAAACTATACAATCAATGAGCTTGTTTGTGTATCTGATCATTTAAAAAAACCTTGTGCAAACTGCCATTTCCTATGTTTAAGACCTAAGTACTATTGTTATAATTGGTGTTTCTTTTTATCATTGTAATTTGTGTTAATCTTGCTCCTAGACTGAGAGCTACACAAATGAACTGCCACCTGTCTCTAAGACCAAGAACTCCAGGTGAGTGAGATTTCATTTTTATGATGGAATACTGAAGAGAGAGGGTGTTTGATAATCAAATGCACTTTTATTGGTCCTGTAGCTTTAGCTGGCAACCTTTCGACAGTCTGTCACCTGAATATAGGTTATGCAAAAGGGGCTGTGCGTGTGCATGATAGAATTTAAATGAAGACCTGCACTCAAAGCATTTTCCACCTTGGATGAATCTTCACATACATTTCCAAAAACCTATTTGTCGTGTTTAGGGCCCGACAGATATATTGGAGCACGGATATTATCGGACGAACAGAAATATCTGTATCTGCACATTCCACCAATAATGCACCGATACATTTTCTCAAACTATTGTCTAAATATTTTTTTCAAATTACCATAAAATCCTTTGTCAGACTTCAGACAATAAATCAATATTTGGTTTTACAATGGTTATTATAATTGTTTACCATTATTTTTTAACATATTTATGGTGTTTTAGTTTTCCGCTGGAAGCTTACAACTCCACAGCGAATTTCATGTGCAGCGGTGACTCACGCACTACTGAGCGCCGTGGTGAAACAAACACACACCCATTGAGAAACAGGGCTTATCAACCAATAAACATGTGTTTTACTAAAACACTCTAAACCAATAGAAAGTATTTTTGAAAGCTGTGCTGCATTTGAGTATCCATGGTTCTAGATTGGCTGCACTGGAAACCGCATACTACACTTACTACATACAGACATGGCCGAAAGTATTGGTACCCTTCCAGTTTAAAAAAAAACACACACTTTTCTCTGAACCAAGTAGAAATTGACAAAAGTGTTTGGTATCCACCATTCTTTATTTCACGTTCAATAGAACAGAAACTTTGCTTTTGATTTATGACGTAACATATTACTTTAAATAGTAAAACAAATGAAAATGGCATGGACAAAAATATTGGGACCCATAACCAAATATTTAATTGCACAGCCTTTAGAGACAATAACTGCAATCAAGCACTGTCTGTAGCTCTAAATGAGATTTCTACACTTCTCGACTGGTAATTTGGCCCACTCTTCTTGAGCAAACCGCTCCAGTTCTCTCAGGTTTGATGGGTGCCTTTTCCCAACTGCGAGTTACAGCTCTTTCCACATATGTTCAATGGGATTTAGATCAAGACTCATAGAAGACCACTTCAGAACGGTCCAATGTTTTCTTCTAATCCATTTTTGGGTGCTTTTTGAGGTATGTTTTGGGTCATTATCCTGCTGGAGGACCCATGACCTGCAACGAGACGCAACTTTCTGACACTGGGCTGTACATTTCAATTTTTTTTCCCTGTAAACATAGAGTTGTTATGATTTACCAAAAAGCTCTACTTTTGTTTCATCTGTCCAAAGGATATTCTCCCAGAAGGACTGTGGCTTGTCCACATGCATTTTGACAAACCCCAGTCAGGCTTTTTTGTGTTTCTCTCTTAGAGAGAGGTCTTCTACCATGGAGCCCATTTTCATTCAGACAGCGACAGATGGTGCGACTTGAAACTGTTGCACCTTGAGCTTGAATGTCGGCTTGGATTTGTTTTGAGATTTTCCTTGGTTCTCTCCACCATTCGAACAATCTTGGGTCAATTTTCCTCTTGCGGCCATGTCCAGGGATGTGCTCACAGGAACATCAAGCTCTTCAGAGATGGTCTTGGAGGACCATGCTTGGCTATTACCTTCTTTCTAACCTCCTCAGACAACTCTCTGGTTTTCTTTCTCTTTTCCATGCTCAGTGTGATACACACAGTGACACAAAACAGCAGAGTGAGTACTTTTCTCGATTTTAAACTGGCTGAATGAGTGATAATGCAATTGAAGACACCTGTGATACTAATTGAAAGATCATGTATTGTAGTGATACCTCAAGGGTCTCTGTAATATTGTCCAGGACATTTTAGAATGTCTTTATAGAATAAGCAAGAATTCAGTTATTTTCACAGTTTCTTTGCTTTGTTCCACTGCAAACCAAAGACATTCATGTATGGATGACAAAATTTCAACACTTTTCAGGGTGAATGGTGCATTATTTGAATAAAATAAATTACTGAAATGTGTAGTATGGATAGTATGCAGGTTCGAATACAGCCTTAGTGTTTATTCTCGTCATGACTGAAGATTACCGTATACTATGGTATTGATGTGTGTTTTTATTGAAAAGTTAATTAAATCGCTTTTCAAAATTATCAATTAAAATAAAGAAAAAACATAAATGTCCACTGAAGATATTGGCTGGGTATCAGCAAACAAAAACTGTCTCCAAATGACAAGCAAGCTCAGATCACAGAACAATCTAAAGAAAATGAGTGGAAAAACATCTCTCAGACAATGTTGGATAAAACTGAAACTATACATGATTTTATAAAACTATTTCAAATTGTACATCGTGTTTTGGCTATGATTCGTATTGTGATATGTTTAACATACATAACATACACAAGTTACACATATGAGGGCATTTTTAAATGGTTTTAAATGTAGCTGTGCTCTGCTGCCTTTGCTATAACCTGCTGTTGGATCGGCAGGTTGAGGATTGAGGAGGAACCTTAGAGAACCTGACACGTGTAAAATGCTAATACAAGCTAGGCCAGCACTTAATATTCTATTATTATTATTATTATTATTATTATTATTATTATTAATAATAATAATAATAATAATAATAATAATAATAATAATAATAATATTATTATTACTTCATTTATATAGCATCCCTCATACAAACAGTTCAGAGTGCCTATTCCCTTGTTTTAATGTCTAGAACATGCATACATTTTTATTTTTTCTCTATTCTCCCTTATTCCAATGAAATGTAATTTAAATTTACAATGTTTGATTTGTGGTTGTTATTTACGATGAAAATGTATTAAGAATTCTGCCTTCAATGCATATTTGACGCAGTTTCTCTCTGACAGGGAGAGATTTGTGTGATCAATGGTAGAAAATGTCTGTTTTGCATTCTAATAATAATAAAAAAAAATATCGACATATATCTGTAATCTGAAATTTTTGCTTCTCAATTATCGGTATCGGACCTGAATCGGTCATGCTCTAGTCCTCTTATATTAAACCTTTGTTTTCATATTGCTACCCCATGGACAAAAAAGGGTGAATTGTATTTCACAAAACATGTGACCTACTGGCTAACCTAATGGTTCCTGTCATATATTTACATACAGATTTGTATAAATATTTTCATAATGCCATGGACTATGGCTACTACATAAGAATGGATTCTCAGTGCACTCAAGGGACTTAAAAACACCAAGTAAAACTAAACTAAACCTATCAATAAGTAAAATCATTACAATTTTAAAATGTAGAAGTACTAATATTAAATCCTCAGAATCAAAGTGTTACAACTGCTTCTATACATGGTCAATTATATACTCTAAATCAGGGGTTCCCAATGTCTGGTGATGAAGGGCCAATTTCCCGAGGTCCCCCCAAATTACGTGTGCAATTTGTAACATAAATTTGTCATAAAGTGTAAAAATATTGTCAAATTTCAGAAAAGGGGTGGCTGAAGGTTTGCTTTGGGGGCCACACCAAACATCCTCAAGGGCCACACTTTGGGAACCCCTGCTCTAAACAAAAAAGAGCATGCACTGTGACCTATACATGCACAAGAGAGGATTATTATCAAAATTGCGATGTATAAATTAATCCAGACATTGACATGACATGACCAGCAGAGCTGCAGCTATTGAACGGTTTAAAGCTGCTACATATCTTTTGATTCATTATGTTCCATCAGTTACCAGAAGACCGAAGAAGCGGTGAAGCCTGCATGCAGAGGCAGAGCAGCGTCGGTGATGGCACCACGGGGGAAGTCCATGGAGGAGCTGGTTGCGTTTCGCCTTGTGGGGCCTCCAGTTCACAGCAAGAGCTCGGAACAGCTGGACCAGATGCGTGGCAGGGTGGCTCTGCCAGAGCACGAGAAGAAGAGCGTCGCCTGTACGTGGGAGGGAAAGCCGGGCCGCCCTGCTGCAGGGACGGCTATCAAGACGCTGGCCTCCTCTCTCAAGTCGAGCTCAGACCTGCAGCCAAGGAGCAATGATGATATGTGTGGGGGCGTGAATGCCGTCGGGGGGCAGGACAGACACTCCAGAGCTCTGGAATCCCTGAACTTCAACATGGAAACGCCAGCTTTGGACTCTGCTCTTCAGGTCAGGACTCCCTCCGTGCTTCAGGAATCTCCTGGCTCCGGCTCTTTCCTCCCCGAATCCGGGGAAAGCGGCATTCTCTATAGAGGTCACCCACCCTGGCTGTCCTCTCACTCTGGAGAGACCCCGGAGAGGGACCCTAGCTTGGACAGCTCTGCGGCCCCAGAGAACACTCCCCTGCACACACCGCTTCAGAAGGGACCTAACGAGACTGTATCGTCCACCAGGTGCTCCTTTATTACACATATGCATGTTTATTACATAAGATAAGTAGCTGAAGCATTTACTGCATTCTTCCAATAGTTTTTGTTTGTATGATTTTAGTATCGTACATATCCTGTATCACTTGATACACGGTATGAACTGTCCTTATATTGTCTTCTAACCCGGTCTCCATTATCATTTCTCATTTTGAAGTGTGCCTTGTATTGTTTCAGCAGGATAAAGACGGCTCCTCCTGTGCAGTCGTTGCTGCTAGAAGGTGCCACAGACAAGATGGAGAGCAGCAGCCCTGATCCCTCTCAGGAAGTATCGCTGAGCAGAGGGGTGACCACAGATCGAGCAGCCTGGCCCCCAGCACCCGACAGAGCCAGATCAGCAGTCAAGCTTTTTGAAGAGAGAGAGTTCTCAAAAAGTGACGCCAGCGCAGAAGAACCGGCCTCTCTGCCGCCGGTGCCAGGGCCCAGTGAGCCCGAACAAGCGCCCGCCACAACACATCCAGCAGGGGAACCGGCTCCGAGCGCAAAGCATGAGGAGCCAAGCAGAGAGAAGGAGATCCAAGGTGCGGAGCCGGCCACGGTGTTGGCCAGCCCTTCCACCAAGGCGGAGCAGCGGTTGGAGGAACTCATGGATGAGATTGTCGCCGAAGATCAGTCGTTGGCGTCAGTGCTGATTCCAGAGGCCAGTCGGAAGACCACCGTGACGCTGATGGAGCAGCTGCTGTCTGAGGACACGTTGCTGATGGAGGAACACTACAAGAGGAAGCAGGAACAGAACAGGGCTGACAAACAACACAGCAGGGAGAAGTAATTAATGTTGTTTTGTACTTTTTAGGGGTGAAACAATAATCCGATTGTCGGACCTATTTAACATGGTACAAACCAGAGGAACAAGCTAATTAATCAGAGAGCTTGATTAATTAAGTATTATTTTAAAATGAAACCGAAGTAGGTCGACAATTTCTATATAAATATTGGTTTATTCTAATTAACCAAAGGTGAAAATAGAGGAGGAGAATGTGAAACTGTTAATACTCTCCTTCCCCAGCTTGTGTATTTTAAATTTTAATGTGGGCTGTGATTGATAGTGGGCATTCAAATCAATTCACATTACATTTCACTTGATCGTTTCAGTTCAGAAATCGAGGAAGAATCCGAGATGTCTAGTACCCGTCTGACTGCTGAAAACCCAGTACCTAAAACTCAGAGTGGAAACACTCAAACACAGGAGACTGCAGCCTCTGTACAGGGCAACATCACAGTGAAAAAGGTAAATTACTGTGAAAATCTGCTTTTATTCCGTAGCTGTTAAACTGAAAACATTTTCACTTGCTTGATGAAAATCCTACCCAATCCTTCCACTGTATTCCATAATGTCGCCAAGAGGCCATCTTTTCTCCTTGCTGATGGCAGTGCAGGAGAGCAATTGAAATGCTTCCCAATGTTAGAAAGGATTATAAAAGTAACATGAGAAATCCACACAGGTGATGCATCCTAAAGGTCTGACCCTTGTAGGTTGGTGCTGTGTCCATCCAACACACACACACAAATAACAACCTAATGGAAAACAAAAAAAACAGCTGTTGAAGTGAGCAGTGTGGCGTTGCGTGTATTCTGAGCTGCCGTGTCTCCTGCGCAGAGGCAGCTGATGGCGTGCATTGAACAGCATCTGCGGGGGCTGGAGCAGCAACGGGCGGCGCTGACGGAGGCCATGCGGAGGAACGGGGCCCTGGGCAGTGCTTTGGGGGCTCTGGTGAAGGACAGCTGCCAGCCCAGCGAGTACGAGCGCTACATGCTGTTCATTGGGGACCTGGAGCGCGTGGTTAGCCTGCTGCTCTGCCTGTCCGCCCGCCTGGCCCGCGTCCAGAACGCACTGAGCGCCGTCGACCAGTTCACTGACGCTGAGGAGAAGGTGAGCTCTCGGGCTGCCAAGGTTCCCAGCAGGGAGGGGGCTGTCCAAGTTATTTACTCTCATTACTAATTCAAGTGTCAGCAAGATGGGTAATAAGTTTCATGTGGTCTTTGTCTTGCTCGTTTGGATTTCCAACGACTTATTCTACTTTCTTTCGCTCAGAGGCTTCTTAGAGGCTTTCATACATCTTCTGACAACTACAATTACTCTTATCTGTTTACACAAACGTCACTGTGATGTAATTATTTTCTTGTTCACAATTCTCACACATGTATGACTTGGATTTAGACAAGGCAGATCATGTCTTACTAATTTATTGGAGGTTTTTTTAACATGCAACTGCAGCTGTAGATCACGTGAAAGCATATGATACGATATACTAGATTTTCAAAAAGCTTTTGATAAGGTTCCACACCAAAGACTGATCCAGAAATTGGAAGCTGTAGGCATTCAGGGTAATGTAAGTAGATGGATTATGAACTGGTTGATGTCAAGGAAACAGAGGGTGTCGATTAGAGGAGTCACTTCTAACTGGAGTGAGGTTGTTAGTGGAGTTCCACAGGGATCAGTACTAGGGCCTTTGCTTTTTCTAATCTATATTAATGATCTGGACTCTGGGATAGTTAGCAAACTTGTCAAATTTGCAGATGATACTAAAATAGGTGGCTCAGCAGATACAATCTTGGCAGCACAGGATATTCAAAGGAACTTGGATAATATTCAGTTGTGGGCCAACACCTGGCAAATGAAATTCGATGTGGACAAGTGCAAGGTATTACATGCAGGTAACAAAAATGTCCACTATAATTACACTATGGGAGGAACAGAACTGTATGAAGTAATGCATGAGGAAGACCTAGGAGTCTATGTGGACTCCTCACTTTCTCCATCCAAACAATGTGGGGAAGCAATAAAAAAGGCAAACAGGATGTTAGGGTATATTGTCAGAAGTGTAGAATTGAGAACAAGGGCAGTGATGTTCAGACTGTACAATGCACTAGTTAGAGCTCATCTGGATACTGTGTACAGTTCTGGGCTCCACACTTCAAGAAAGATATCGCTGCTCTAGAGGCAGTTCAGAGGAGAGCAACCAGACTTATTCCAGGTCTGAAGGGAATGTCCTATTCAGAGAGGCTGAGGGATCTGAACCTTTTCACCCTGGAACAGAGGAGACTACGTGGGGACTTGATCCAAGTCTTCAAAATCATGAAAGGCATCGACCACATCAAACCAGAGGAGCTTTTCCAGATCAGCAGGGACACGCGCACCCGGGGACACACATGGAAATTGGGTTTCAAGGCATTCAAGACAGAAAACAGGAAACACTTCTTCACACAGAGAGTCGTCACAATCTGAACAAACTCCCCAGCGATGTGGTTGAAGCTGAAAGTTTGGGAACATTTAAAAATAGACTGGATAGGATCCTTGGATCACTCAGTTATTAATGGACACCAAACGAGCACGATTGGTTGAATGGCCTCCTCTCGATTATAAACTTTATGTTCTTAAGCTGTGAAACATCCTAAAGCCTTATTTCTGATGATTGGTAAACATTAGTGAAGTATAAAACTTTATTTTGTTGTGTGTATGTCTGTACAGTTACTTGAAAGAAGGCTCTCTGAATTTAGGGTTAATTAAATTCTCTGCTTTTTTTATTTTTATTTGGTATCGGTTTCTGCAATGACTCATCGAAACTTAGTTCTTCCCATCCAATAAGTCTATCATTGAGCGCCCTCTGTTGGCTTTAAATGGTACAAGAGTGGAATTCTAAGGAATACTGAAAGGAAATGGAATAATGGAAAATGATTTTAGAAATGTTAACAAAAACATGGTTTCATAGCTTCTGCTGTATAAGGTATTAAGGTTTAGAAGTTTTACTTTTTAGGGAAAATACAAGATACTGATGTATTTTGTTTTATTGAAAAAGGTATCCATAATGTTTTCCTAGGTCTTTTAATTCACTTAATTCACTAAAATATGTTCATGACCTATATTAGATATGTCCAATCTGCCACTTTTAGTTAAATGAAACCCTGACACCCGGTCTGTTAATTTGGTAATCTAACCCATACCCTAGCCCAGTCCGAGTCCTTACCCTAATCTGAGTTTGTATTTCAGTTCAGTTAGAAGTTAGCTAGTGTTTGGCTTTTGGAGTAAATGATCTAGAAAATCCTGATTTACATTATGGTTTATTGCTGCCTATACCCGAGATGAGCTTCTGTCTTCTGCACAACTCTGGGACCTCAGTCATTGCAGTTGTCAGCGAGTGTAGGTCAGCCTCATCTGGGACGGAGTGTTTTCATCAGCAATTAGGCCAGGAGCCCAAATTAACTGTCCTCCCTCTCCCCACTAGCAATCCCTGGACGAGCGGCATCGTCTGCTGTGCAAACAGAGGGACGACGCCAAAGACCTGAAGGACAACCTGGACCGTAGGGAGCGCGTGGTGTCCGACATCCTCTCCAAGAACCTGAGCCAGGAGCAGCTCTGTGACTATAAGCACTTCGTCAAAGTCAAGGCCTCCCTGTTAATAGAGCAGAAGGACCTGGAGGAGAAGGTGCGAATCGGCGAGGAGCAGCTCCAGTCTCTTCACAGCAGCATTCCTGCTTGATTCGCTATTTCAGACAGACCCCCCCGTTCCCGCTCACTCTGGACTCTTTAGCCCCTGGCAGCAATGCCACTGTGACTGCTTTTCCAAGGAGACTCTTGCCTATTAAAATTCTTAAAAATGAAGGTACTTTTTCCCTTTTTAAGTCCTGATTATTAATATATTCCTACAATTGTGGAATGTTGTCGTTGAAAAGAACAACAAAAAAACTTTAAAAAGCACTTCCATCCCCAGTCGTTTTGTTTCAACAAGACTGGTTAGTTGTTGTGTGGATTTCATCACGCCTATCTGCATTCCTGTGAATTTCATGGTGAAAAGAGGACCAGTCTTTCACTAACAAAAGCTGCCTTTACACGTCTCTTCCACATTGAATAGACACGTTCCACACACAACAATGATTTGTTGGGACATTACAATTTTTGCATGTATATTTATAAAGGGAGAGGTCTGTACCCCCCTTAGTGATTCTGTGGCTCTTTAGACGCTGTCATAGACATGCATGGAAGACTCCGTTCTACAGCCATGCCAGGCTGTGGACCTTCGTTGCCCAAATGCTTCCTTTTCACAATCTCGCGGCACCTGCCCCTGTCCAGCACTATTTAATGCAGAGAGTGGTGAGTGGGAGAGACACTGCTTTAAGCCATTTACCACCTTCTCCTGTATAATGTATTTTCCGTGGCAGTGTTGCTCAGAAAAAATAATAAGGTCTGATCAAGCCTGTAAATACGAAATGTCCAACGTGTAGGATGTTCATCATTCCTTTCATTGACTGGAAAGAATGGTTGTATGTTTCTGTGTGTGTGTGTCTTGTTTCTTGTGTTTTTGGTTTTAAGTTCAAACACAGTACTTAACTCTGGTCAAAGGGTTTGAAATACAGCCATTATATCTTAACATCTTTGTGATGTTTTTCATATACCCTGCCACATAAACCAATACAAGAATAACCTACTGTATTTAAAATTATCCAAATCATCCTTCACTGAATGCTGTTCACTCCAAAAATGGTTTCATGAAAACTTGAACAATGATTTCAGATTAGTTTGCTGCTCAGTGTTTGGCATTGTTGCTCCAGAATTTACAATGGTACAGGGGTGTGTACTGCTAATCAGCAAAACAAATATATTTTGTAGTAATTATTTAGTTTTTACAATCGAACAATCTCCTGGTGAAGGTTGAACTGATTACCCTGCATTATTTCCAAAGCAAAATCATTTGTCAATCATATTAGTTTCTCTGCCTGGTAAACAAAGCCTTTAGATTTATTTGCCTGTTTCACATACAAGCACTCAGTGACTAATCCTAGACAAAATGGGAGGATTTGTTTCAGTTTCACAAATCTGTAGGAAGTTAAGTCACTTAATTCAAAACATAAATGCACTATGACTCCCCAGACCAAAATATGGAGCGATGAAGGTTAGAAATGACATGGGACACACATCTGTGGATGTGTTTTTGTTTTTTCTCAGAATGAATTTTAAAGTATTTTGTAAAATAAGGAAAATGCAATACTGTATCTATATTTCTGTTTAATATTTTCCAGAAAACTGTAGTATGATCTTATTTGTCACAGCCCTGATTTCAAGTTTCTGCTGCACAGTTTGAATAATTGTAATTTCAGTAATATGTTAAATAAGTGGTGATTCATTGTTTGAAAAAGGAATGGGTCAAACGTTATCGGATGTATAGCCAAAATCCCTGCGAAACAGCTGCTGACATTAACCTTCTTACTAATGGGACCTGAAAGAATGGTATAAAAATACAAACGGGAACATGAAACAAGAAATCCAGCCCCAAGAATTGAAAATGAAATCCTCTTATAGCTCCATGCTATTTTGTATCCTTAAATGTATATACGTTTTTGGTATTGTGTATATGTCTTGTTTTGTTTTTTGTGAATTTTTACCAATATGTTATTTTGTGTGGTTTCCAAAACTATTCAAAAAATCCGATATGAAGGTGTAATATAATTTGTTCTTTCAAGCCGTGAACATGTATTACCCAAACTGCTCTGTTTGCAGTTTCTTCAATTAGATACCAGAGTTGAATATAATAAAGTACTGCTGATGGGAACTGATTTAGGTCTCAATATCTAGGCTTCTGGAATTCTGTGTAAGGAATTAATGGAGCCCAGCCCATGCAGCGCTTGTGTAGTTCTGTGGCGGTCAGATTAACTCTCCATCATGTGCTTGCTTCACTTTCATATATTGCACCCTAGTTTGCCTTGCACATACTCTGTAAAGCCTTTTTTCACATTGTCGCATGAAAAGCATATTATATATGTAAGAATATTTTGTTATAATGTGAATAAATTACACTTACTCTCCAAACAAAGAGGCTCCTTCCGTTTTCTCCTTGTTTTGCCCTGAATGTAATGGAGATCAGATGTCCTGGAGGAAATGTACGTTTTCTAATGAAAGTAAAATTGATGCTGAGGATAGTTAGAATTTGTTATGCAAGACCCTCCCATAGGCTGCTTCGCTTTCCAGAATGCACAGCGGTTTATGTAGAGCACGGTGATGTTGGATGGGTTTGCTTTTGTAAAAATGTTCTTGTTAAGGCATGCAAAAAAGGAAAAGTAATCTGGTTTCAGTTAGGCCATGTGTGTCCATGCATGCCATGAATACAATATGCATAACGGTGCTAAATTAATACAAAACACAATTCCAGCCAGGATATTCTTAACTAGTAATCCCTAGTTGTCCTCAAAGTCTCACTGAACATATTTGGTGTTACCCTCAGATTTGCTCCAGCTGTAGTATCTAAGCAAAATTATTCCTTCCTATGGACAGCCTCCTCTTTTGGCTTTTACTGGTGTGTTTGTTTTTACAAATTAGAGCCCCTTAGTGTTGGCATTTATTCGATTTCAGCAGCTAACCACACAGAGCTGTCTTGTGTCTTAGCACAAGAGGTAAAGAAGCAACAGATTCTTCATACAATACTAGGCCCTCTGGGTATAAAATTCTAGCTAGAGGAGACAGGGGTGGGGTGGGGGGGGGTATCCAAAACACGATTACACAGTTTTATTCCTACAGTATGGAGAGGAAAAATAAATGCATGGAAACTTAGAAATTGTATATGGTTAAGTGCCAGGATTTTAATATCCTAATTTGTAAAAATGAATCTTCACATTTGCCTGTGTGCAGCCCAATTAGACACACTCCCGAAAAGTGCACCTAGTTATTTCCCCCCCAAAAAACTCCCACCCACCTCGTCTCTGAGGAGTCTGTAGTATTTAACAGTCTGCAACCAGCCTGGCTCTAGCGAGGCAACAGGAGAGGGTTTGCGTTCCTTATTGAGGGTGTCTGCACCGAATCTGAAGACAGCCAGCTCCAGCTGTGACCCAGCACAACACCCGCATTGTGCGTCTCTGTCCCGATCAGGCACTGGGGCCTCTGGCCACGATGACGGAATGAGAAGTGACAGGAGGACCGCGAGGGGAGCCGCTCAGACAACCACACTGTTGCCATCAGACGGAAACAATTCCCTCAAAATACTGCCAGAGAAGCGCCTGAAAGGATGTGCATTGAACTGTAGAGAATTGTGTGTGAGTGTGTGTGTGTTTATAATGTCACACAAGACATATTCACACTGAAAAGGTACAGTCCAAGGCTTGTATGTCTATCTTGTGCAGGATTTTACACGTGATGTACTGTTTTCTGAGCCTGAGTCACATGTGGAGTATATTGCTGATGACAAGCTTCTCTTTGGCAGTGTTTGTTTAGCAGTACACAAGCTCTTCTGTGATGTAATGGAGCATCTAATAACAAATTCGGCTCCAGGGAAGCCACAGAGAAGAGACGAGGCCTAAACACACACAGCTCCCAGCACTGCTAACGTCAGGAGGCTGTTTTGCATTCACAATCTGACATTCGATGAACTGCTCGATTTTGCATATTTTAGTACATCTGGCAAAGCAAACCAAATCTATAAAATCCTCAATGACGTCTATTACATCTTAAATTACATTTAACTTGAACACCATTAACAAGTGGGAAGCTTTATTTGTTTCAATTCCTCATATCTCATTGCGGACATATTTTAGATCTAGTAACACATTTTCGGGGAGTCCAAAACTAGACCTTGTCAATAGAGATGTAAAAACACAATAACATGACTAAGCAACAGATGATAACAAAGCCCTTTTTCATGTATGAAGTCTGTCCATAAATCATTACTCAACAAGCCCAGAGATGACCTACTTACTGCTGAGACTGAGTTTCCTTTTACTTTAACTCTTCAATTGATATGTGTTCATGTATATTTAAAAAAATAAAAATAAAACTTATCCAGAGAGGAGGGACAGGGCACAGAACTAGAAATGCTCAAAAGAACAAAAGGAACAAGACAAAATACAGACAAGGTCAAATAATTATTTGTGTGGGTGTTGGGGGGGGAAATTGGAGGGTACTCCTCTTCTTTCTGGCTGTCTTTACATTATGTCTGGAAGAGTGGTTTGTCTCACATATATACATAATTTGATTTAATTAACTTCTACAGCACACAGTTAGAGAGCATATCAAGGAAAAGAAAAGAGGCGAAAGGCAAATGAAATCTGAGCCTGAGCCGGTGCTCAGCAGCTATGAAATTTCCATTGTTTTTTTACCCAGAATTGTGAAAAGTTCCTTGTCTTATTCTGCATCATAATGCCACAAAAATCTGGAATGGAATGCAGTCTTGTGAGGTTCATACACGTTTAATACTTGTTTAAGAGGTAGAACTACATTGGAATGAATTCAAATGAACTACATATTTCTTTATTTTAATTAATCAAGTTTTAATAATTCATTAAATATTAAGTACCCCATTCTCTCTTTTCTCTCTCTCTCTCTCTCTCTCTCTCTCTCTCTCTCTCTCACACACACACACACACAATCCCAGGAGAGGACATGTTTTTAAGAACATTTTCTGTCTGTACGTGTTATACTGCATTGCATCAGATCATTCAACTCATAACTTTAATTGACATTTGTACTGAAGTATCTTGCAATTATTTTTCTATTCTTTCTACTTACATAAAGTACAATACTCAAGTCTGAAGCAGCATTATAGTTAAAAAAATCACACCAAAGCACACTGGAACTAATTTACAAACTAACCTTAAGATATAAATAGCCCAATACAATCTGAATAAAGGATAGATATTTTTAAAGTCATTATAAAGTCATCTCATTACAAAATCACCATGAATGCAATATATATAAAAAACAATGTTGAAAACATAGGATCATTCACACCTAACAGTGGCTAGTTTCCAGAAACAGCTTTAATGTTTGCATATAATCAACCTATAGGTCTCCAATTAATATAACTCTCCAAACATTAAGTAATATACATTTAATTTGAAAAGTCCTTTCAATAAAAAGGTCACAAACTATAACATTGCATATTTTATACCTATAACTTAGCATGTATAACTTACAATGATACACTGACAATGAAACAAGACCCTTGTAAAGCACCAAAATGCATAAAAAAAAACAACCTGGAAATAAAGTGTTAACGGAAATATCTCTACTGATTTCTTCTATATAAAATTACCTGTACAAAAACAGCTTATACTATCGTGCAGACAACCTGTATGATTGCACTGTGCTTCTAATAATTTACATATTTCAGCAAAGAGTGTGTGAAATACATATTTAAACCAATATTATAGTTACTTTTAATTCATATCATTAATGGACAAAGAGCAGGGTATGATAACATTCTTCCCATCTTTCCATAACCCACTAAAAGGTCATGTTGAAACAGATAATGCAATTAAACAATTGATTGCAAACATAGGTAGGGCCCTGCAGTTTGCATGACTGAAACACAGTTTAAAAAGCTAAGTGAAGCTTAGCTCCAATTACAGGCTTCATGTTTTGCTCCTAATTCAGCACTATATTTCAGATATCATTTGCAAAAGAAAAACACTTTTACAAAACAAAAGCCCTTTGACCCTTGTAGTGGACCATCCAGTTGTGTTCCCAGCCCAAGACAGACATGCAATCTATAAAAAGGAATGCATATTAAAAATAATAAATAATAAAGTCCAGTTAGAGATGTCTTTTTGACGTTGTAATTGCTTATTTGCTGTTCCAGTAGAACTGGATAGTTAATGGTGTATTGTTATTAAGTTTCCACAAGTCTTGCTCAGGTATCCATTAATACAGTGGTTTTCAAATAGGTCCTGGAGGACCCCCTGCCCTGCTGGTTTTTGTTCCAACTGAGGTCTTAATTGCTTAATTGAACCCTTAATTGACCTAACAAAGCAATATACCATTCAATTAAGTAATTAAGACCTAGGCTGGAACAAAAACCAGCAGGGCAGGGGGTCCTCCAGGACTGGTTTGAAAACCCCTGCATTAATATAACATCTTTCTTTCTGCCATGTTTTCTTACTCATTGAAACACATCGGACATCGGTCTGATGCTGCGCCGCTCTTCTCTCTCCTCTTCCTGCTCTTCGTAAGTAGAGTAGAAAGCTGGTCGCTGTCTGACTTGCTTCTTTTTATATCCAGAGTATGGATTGAATAGTCTACTCAAGGTGTGCGACTTAAAGGCTCTGGGAAGCTCCTGAAAAGTGTCGTCTTCTCTCCTTGGATGGACAGCTTCCTGCAGTGTCCCCTGGGGCTCTCCTAACAGCACCCTTATTTCAAGTGACACCCCTTTGTGTAAATAGTGGTACGGCTTCCTTCCACTGTTGTCCCTGATCCTGGGGTTTGCCCCGTAGTCTTGCACCAACACTTTCATAACATATTCGTGGCAGTGTATGGCAGCCATGTGGAGTGGCGTATAACCCCCATAAGTCTTGATGTTGACGTCCACCTTATTGCCTCCTGCCTTGGAGATCTCTATGATTTTACACACCATGTCACCGTTGCCGCTTTTGGCCGCCCAGTGGAGCGCCGTGAAACCTGACATAAAGTCCCTTTTCTCCGCCAGGGTGGTGTCCTTCAGCAGGAGGCCGTATACTTGGTTCCAGTGGCCCGCCGCAGACTTGACCAGCCACTCATGCTCCATTGAGTCAAGCGGGACTGCACCGGAACCCTTGAGTTCGTCGCCCGGTTTGAGGGTCTTGGAACCCCTGTTCAAATTGGGCGAGGGCTGAGGGGCAGCTTCCTGAGTTTGTCTTCTCTTGGTCCTGGGCGACCGGAAATGCTCGGTTTCCTTCCTCGGAGACCCCTCTGTGGCGGTCTCCACCTCGGCGGCTGTGACGCTGATCTGAGGTGGGGGTACCCTTAAAGGCAGCATATAAGGTTTCTGCACTGGCTTCTGTGCGCCCGCCGGGCTTGGGACCCCATCCCATTTGAAATGCCCCGGCTGGAGATGGGGCTGTGAACTTGAGCAGTCTGGCATCGCCACCAGAGCGAAAACTGACCTCGCCTTGTCAGCTGGAGTACGCCTGACCTCTTCTGAACGCCCCTTGACCTTTGAAGCCTGGTCTTGGGGGTCTGTAAGTGAGCTCACCCCAACATCTATAGCATTAGCGTTGACACACACAGCCCGACTTCTTTGTAGCGCCAGTTCTATAAGTGACTGGCTTGTATTCTTGTTTCTACAATCAGCTGTGGTGCTCGGGAGAGTGGCCACCACATTGTTGTTGTCAAAGTCACAAGTCAAAGTCTTACCTGCCCCACCTGGATCTGTACGTGAGCTACCTGCCGACCTCCCCCCCACTGCAGGGACAGGCGTGTCTTCTTCTTTCACCAAATGCTGATACGGTTTCTTGATCACGATATACTTCACGTCCTCGATCTCTTTCACGACCGCCACGGTGTTCACAAACCTCTTGAAGAGATCTCGGTTCTTCTTCTTCTCGTCGGGGTCGCTGCCGCTGAGGAGGCTCTTGAACTGGTTCAGCAGGTCCGAGTTCTTCGCTTTCCCCCCCCTTTCCAGGAGAAAAGTCAACACTGCTTCCTGGGTCAGACAGAAAGCCATTTTCGCCGCACACACGGGGAGGACAGCGGGTCCAGTAAGGAGGAGGAAAGGGAGCGCAAGAGGAGCTCCTGTCTGCTCTACCTGCCGTTTCCTGGGCGAATGTCCCTACGGGCTTCATTATCATAATTTATGCCGGTGGGAGGCGCTCTTGAGGGGAGGGAGAGCCGGCTGACTCAGTGTCCAGATAGTGGCTATTGTTACAGGCTTCCCATTGTTTAAGACGTCAGGCTTGTGGGAGTTTGTTTCATTTTTCTGCTTCTTTTGTATCCTTTATTTAACCAGAGAAGTCACATTTTATATTTGCATCCCTGGCCACAAAGGCAGCGCACACCAGGTTGCGCAAACATAACATGAACACAAGACCTGTATATCAATATCTGGGTGCAAGTTCAAAACGGAAAAATGCCCACAGACACAGGGGATTGATGGCCTCGGGTGATGCCTTGCGTAAGAAACAATTGCACTGTGCAGAAGACGTGCAAATGAACATCAGTCGACTTCACATAGTCATGCATAAAAAGGGGGGAAGAAAGAAAGAAAGCTACGCCAGGTTTTTGGAGAGAAATGGTGCACGTCCTCTAGCCGTTTAGTCTCCCACCCTGGTGTGTGTCAAATGCAACTTGTTTTGTTCATTAGGGGTTACATTGTAATGCATGGTTTTGCAGCACTGTATTCAACTAATTTATACACCTAAATTACACAACTTTTTCCACTTCACTTGGTATTAAAATGGTCCTTCTAACCAATCCGATGTGCACAGGTTTGAGTTGTATGTGTATGCTGTTGCATGTTACTATACAGATTTCTCATGATGAGGACGGGGCATGATTCTCCTTTGTTTTAATCTTCTGTGTCGTCTTTTGAGAGCCGAGAGACATGCTGAGCTGGCAAAGCTGCTGGAATCAGTGAAAGAAAATCTGTCCTAATAGTAATAATTGACTATGAGCCAACGCAGCGAGAAAACTACAGATCCCAGGATATATCGGCGCTAGGGTGCAAACGCTGCGGGACAAGTCATGCAATAATTCAACACAATGCTACATGTCCCCCCAATGCACAGTTATCCCAAACGGGAGAGCTGAGTGATGAAATTACAACCAGCCCCAACGCAAGAGCGCGTCTTTGTATCCCATCGCGGAGTGGGAGTATCCAGGAAGTGGCCATATTGGATCCATTGAGCTGCTATACTGTGTCAGTTCACGGCGAGAAGACGGAGACAGTCGTCCTTCGCCCGTAATCATATAAAGACCCACACAGCACCATGGCTGCCACGGATGTAGATAGACTCTCGGTAAGTGGGCACACTTTTGAAATCCCGATATGCTTAAGACAATATGCGCATTGCCATCGTATTCCCACTGACGTATTGGAGTATTTTTCCTCGGAGAGTGTGGTGTGGAAGTGGTGGTAATGGATTTGCTTCTCAGCTGTGGGGCACGCTGATGCTCCTGTGGGCTAGGGGTTTATTATTATTATTATTATTATTATTATTATTATTATTATTATAACGATGATTAATATTAGAGAGACAGTATCGGTCACTGTAGCCGCGGCGGTGACGCTACTGTGTTAGTGTTGGGTTGGCAGCAGACATGGGTGGCGATGGGAAAATGTGAGGTTTTCCCCACTGGAGCTCCGGTATTAGATCTGCAAGGCAACGGAGGAGTGTTCACGGATAAGTACATGTATGATGATGGTTATTGTACATACTGACACAAAGTATCGCTGAATGGCGGGCATGTGTGCGGGTTTTTCAGTAAAAGCCTCCTGATTTAGGTTATTCACTGTGTGGAAATGCGTGTCCAGTTACAGCCTGAAGATGTGAACTACAGACGTGCAAGAGTTTAAAAGATTGATTTCATACATTTCCTTCCCCACACGGAGAATCGTAAATTTGATTATTTCTCTTTTTGTTACACGTGTCAGATTAATCCGATTACACGGACTCAGTCAGTATATATAGTGAATTTGGTTGATTCACAAAATACAGCACCTTATTTTGAATCACCCCGGTGACATGTTGGGTGCCACTCCTTTACTTGATGCGTTATGCATTAGTGGGAAATAGGTAGAAATATCTTTTAAGTCGTGTACAGTACACTGCTTTGTAGTTTGAGTATGTATTATGTCAGAGTGACTTTTAAAGTATGTGGTTGGTAAATATGTGTGTTTAAATTTTTTAAAGTGTGGGCTATTCATGTCCTAAGAATCAACCACAGTTAGAAAAGCACTGAAGTCTCAGTCTGATGGATTACATAACAAATAAGCTTTGACCTTCAGATCACAATTGGGCAGAGGGAGGGTTAAATGGCTTGGTTCATGAGAAAAGGTGCTTATTGAGACCCAGAGTTCAGTGTACACATGGATGCATCCACTATTTTCAAGAAATTCAGGAATCAAAATCAGTTCAGGGCTAATTGAATTGTTGTGTTGTAGGCATTAGATGGATTAATAGATTAGTGCAAAACTACTTCCCACCAGGACACCACTAACAAGAACTGCAGTGGGTGCTGGGGCAGTTTTCACATTGTGGTTTCAATCAAAAAGGACCATATTTAGTATGAATCATTTCCCTGGATTTTTTGTTTTGTTTTGGTAAATATGAGTATGAAGCTGTAATGCTGCAGTGTTTCTTTAAGGAGTTAAACTATGTTAACTAAAAGTGCTAGTGATGGATTAAGAATTGTTTACCGGAGAAAGAAGTTTCACTCACAGACACAAGTAACTAGATTAATGTCCTTCTTCAGACAGCAATACTCTGGTATGCAATACATAAATAAATACTGGAAAAAGCTTTTTATAGATTAGTGCATTAACCAAGGAATTCCTTAACTTGTCTGACATAAAGCTACATTAATACCCTTAAATATTGTGTCACACATATATTTGTGGATAATACTTGTTAATTCTAACCAAAATACCCTTCAAGACTTTCTTTCGTAATTGAAACTGTTGCATTATTAAAAATGTTTGATCCCTCTCCCTTCTCTCTCTCCCTATATACACGCACACACACACACAATTGCAGACATTTATATTGAAGACAGTCAGGAGAGAGAATTCCTGTGAGTAGTCTTGGCTGAGATATCCAGTAGATTAGCACTGTTTACAATATCTTGATGAATGGGTATGCAAAACATGCTTTGTGGTATTTTCCTGCAGATAACTGTTTTAGATTCATCACATGATAGGTAAATGTTTTCTCTACTCTCTTGTGTATTAAATGGATAAGTTGGGAAGTTTATCAAGCTGCAGATACTGGGAGGTCCTTGTATAATTATGGCACTGTAGGCATATACACAACATGAATGAAGAAAGTACAAATACTGTTCTTCTCACCCCTCCCTTGTCTAAATGTTGGTCTGGATAGTCCTCGCAAACAGTGATTGATTTGGGTTTAAAATCCTTTATCATCAACGAACATTTTATCTGGGGTCAGTGAAGATGGAAATCTTTTGGCCCTGCAAATGACCGTTCAAGAAAAGATTCATTGTGTTCTGCTGGGCAAGTAGAAGCAGTTTCCAAAAGAATGGATGCTTGTTGTTTGAAAGACTGTGCCTGGTCTGTACTGTACCGCTATGCTGTTTAACATTTCTTCCTGCCTTGGTAGCCCTTTTGAAACTGCTTGGAATAACTTCTTAACCTCTATTAATTGTGGGTGTTTTGTTTGTACTTCCGTTGGTATACTTGAGCAGCTATGGCAAAACTGTGATTGAAAATGTCCTTAGCCATAATGCATATTTGATGGTAAATATCACCCAGTGATGCCTTTTACAGAGAATGTCTTATGTAATTATGTGATGTTTAACAGACTGTACATACAAGATGGATACAAATCCAGTTCACTGGCCATAGGCCATAGGCCACATCAAAATCATAATTTAGATTAAAATAATGTTCATTCAATTTAAAACAAATCTAGACCGGATCTTAACAGCACATTGGTCAGTTAATATAGATTCAGTCATTCATCCTGTACTTTTGAGTAATAGGCAGAATTAATATTTTATGATTAAACTCTGGATTGTATTAGCAACAAAAACATCCTTCAGGGGATGTTTGCTCCACAGCATTGCACATCCTCTAGGTCCTAGCAAGGGTGAAGGGTGAAATCAAGAATTTACAGTCACAGTAGCCATAGGGAGAATAAGATTAAAGATGAGTTTTTAGTCCTCCTGGGAGGCAGATCTCCCATCCAAGATAGACTGTTGTGTCTGATGAAATTAAGATCATGAAATAGACTTCACTGGTGTAGATGGACTCATGTACATACCCTGGCAGGCAAGGAGTAAGAGCTGAACTGGTACAATCCAGTCCTGTTTGGCTATTGAATCAGGGTGGCATGGAGCCGATGTGCGTTTCTCAAAGTTGTTCTTCAATAGGTGATTTTGGGGAATTATAGAGCATAGAAGGATGGGTATGTAGCTGAAGATCTGGATGTATAAATTACCTTGTAATTCTGTATTTAATTAGTGCCACAAGCTTTTAATTGTGTGGGAATTTTCATGACATTTACAAAGTGTTCTTGCACAAATGTGATGGTTTCCTTTCTACATTATTTGACATTTGGCCCTTCTGTGACCCAGTTGCCACTTACATGAACAGAGATTTAAAAAACAAAAACAAAAAGCCCATTACAGTACAGCATTCGGTTTCAGTTGAGGCTTATTAACAGGAGGTCCCAAGCCAGATCTGCCACTGACAAACTGCTTGTCACCCTGAACAAGATGCTTCGCCTCCTTTTGCGCTGTCCTCTGGATGCGACCTCAATCCCAGCTCCAGTTTTGAAGTGACTGTGCAGCAGCAGTTGTTGATGCTAGCTCCACACACAACATGGTCCCTGTCAGTCGCTTTGTTGGAAATCATCTGCCAAATGCCTAATTAACGACTAAATGCAAGCGATTTCAGAGCATGTCTGTGAACTTATAAAAACAAAGATAGTCTCATATAAACATATGAAAGTATTATTAATTTCCTAACGAGACTGTTTTCGATTTTTCTTAAACAATGTGCCGTATTTCTAGGATAAGTATCATTCATTTAGCTGTTTTCCTAAGAAAATGACTTGACATTGATAATCTGTTGATGCGATATACATTTTTTTCCTCTCTTGAAGAAGCAAACAACCATCAGGCCTCTGTGTCTGAGGTTAGCCCTTACTGTGATCAGGTGTTGGCTTGTATTTTGTAAGCTCCTCACACAGCATTAGTAATACTATTACTTGGGAGCTGATTGCAACTGATTCTCGTCACTTCTCCTAGAAGGTCTAGTCGAGAGTGAACATGCCCTGCTTTTGCAATGCACTGACAGCTGGTAGGGCGGGGTGACTCCTCTCCCTCCTGGTGAACATTTCATCACCTGGGTGTTTTTAGTTCCTCAGGTAAATACCACATACTGTACCATACTTAACTGCGGTGCCTGAGTGCTATTATCACTTGTTATTTGGCAAACACATTTATCCAAGGTGAGTTGCACGTTTAAAAATGCAACTGCACAATCACGTTGCAGGAGTAATATAGCCTACAGCGGTTTAAAGACAACATAATTACCCTAGAAAGCCAGTGAAGTAAAACGTGGGTCACTACAGGTATTTATTGCAGCGAATGAGTTTGCACTGGATTACAATACAATAGGAACTAGCAGTTAAGCAAAGTGTTTGTCATCTGATCTGTGGTGGGCAGTACGGTTGATAATACTACTACCACGCCTATACTACTTGATAGTACTACTACCACTCCTGTTAAAGTTGCTACTGTATCCGTGGTTCAATGGTTTTGAGCGTTCACCAAACAGTTTCTCGAAATGGGTTGATTGGGGAGTAGGGAGATGTGTATTAGATATCGGGTTGATCCTGTCATGCAGTGAATTGACAATTTACATTTGATTCGGGCTAACCAATAAATCATGGGAGCATGAATTTCGCTCCGAGGCCGGGTGAATAATTGTCGTTCCTTACCCCCCATGGAGGGCAGAATCTAATCAATTCAAATATCAAAAATCGGAATAATTGTTTAGTACAGTTGTGTTCATGGTAGCTCTACTGCTGCACAATGCATAATTTTCATTTCATGCCAGTTATATTTTGTGCGTACTGCACTCAGACCTACAGTAATTCAATGCAATCACTGTTCTTTCAAGTAAAATCATTTTTGAGGGTTATAGAGTATTCTAATAAAACTGATTCATTTGCACACAAACTACAAGCCTGCTATTATGCATGCAGCCCTCACACCCACAGCATTTTTGGTCTCAAAAATGACCCCTATGATTGCAAAAAAAAAAAAAGAAGTCCAAATAGTAAAGTATTTAAGCAGAACATGCATTTTTATTTCCAGAGTACCGCCGTTTCTCACATTGCTCATTTTCGTTTTTGCCAGTGACACACAACTGTAGTAACGTGACCGTGGATTCAAATACAGGTCATGCTCATGATTTAGTTTTAAGGGAATTAGCGTGCGAAATTCAGTTTTCACTTCAGTTTAACTTTGGTTCAAAAGCTTAAATTTAAGTGCATTTGTAATGTAATATTTTCTTTTCAGTATTTGCCTTGAACATGACTGTAGGCTTAAAAATTATTTGATTGACTATAGCTTTATTTCACTGAATGGAATGCCCAGAATTCTCTGCAAGGAATGTTCTAAAAACACAGCTGGAGGGCTTTAGTGCCACGTTGTTAATACATTAAGTGAGATTGGGCAACTTTTATTAATTCATTTTTGTATTCATGATGGAATACATGCCCTGAGATCACAGTTAGACACCTTTTATTCTTGTTCTGTCAGAGTTTGGTGAATACAAGCATGTGACAAGATTGCAAAACGCAGAAAAAGAAAGCACTAGTCTGGCAAAAACCTGCCTGTTTTGTGCACAACAGTTGCAGATCAAACATATTCTTTCCTTTCAGATCACTCTAAGATGGTGCGGTATCAAATGATCTGCAATCCCATGTTATTGTTTTGTTTTTCATCCTTAATCTTTACCTTCATGTCGGCAGACTGATGGAACTTGGTTGCTGATAAACTGAGAGTTGATTCATTAAATTCAGCAGCGTGAAACAGCCCCCAGTGCTGGTGACAATGAAGGGGTCTGCCCCACCTGAGCCAGCCGATTGTCCATCTGCTTCCTAGGGCTGTGCAGTGGGGTGTGTGCAGTCTGTTAACCGGCTGTGTGGGACATGCGGGACCAGCTCCCTAGCATGGTAAAGCGTGTTTAATTTGGAGTATGTTACCTTATTGTAATTAGTAGTGCTATGGGTCTGGATCTATTCCAAATTATTTTTAATATACACTTCATCTAAATAAAGTACCTGATGATGATAATGATATCATAAAAATAAAGGTAAATGTAGCAGTTGAAATGTTACAGTTATGTAATGCTATGTTGTGTTGTTTTACCCAGGCTAATAAATGCTCTTAGGCTTTTATGTTGGGGAGTTCTGAGTGAAACCTCTAGAATCTGCTGACCTGAATCACTAGCCTGTACTATATTTTGTAAGGCTGTCTACTTAATTGCAATACATAGATACCTTAATTGCTCTCTTCTTTATGTGCACTGGAAGAAAAGTTAACGCTTCCTCTGGGGTCATGTAACTCTGTTCTGCAAACCGTTCCGTCACCAGTAATGTTCTTCGATTTCGGTCAGTATTTTTCTGATTTGAATTGAAAAGTACGCTGGCTGCCACTGCCCTTTATCATCTTATCCATCTGAGTCTGAACAAATATTTAGGCAAATTGCTCTACATTCTTGAGGCCTGGACACTGATAATGTGTGAAGTCGTGAGAGGTTAGTGGGGTTTGTTCAGTTTTTCAGCAGAATCAGATGACATCATCTGCCAAGAATGTAACCTCTTTGGGAAAGACTCTGCTTCCCAGTGTTGGTTGAATCAGGAGGCTGAGAGGAATAGGGCAAAAAGTATGCAATATCTGAGCTGCCACTGCTAACTTCAAGTACAGCCTCATAAACCCTGAGAGAGGTCAAACTACTTAGAAAACTGAGATTAGAGAATGTGATCTAAAAACGATGTTTTTAATTAATGTAATTATCCAGATTCATTATTTTGCATATAGTGGAATGATGTATTTCAGGCTGTGTGTCTGAACATGTTAAGTATGTGCACACCAACATTCATATCTATATGGAGATATATTGTTTTTCATAGTGGGAGTCTGTAGCATGCCAGAATGCTTCATTCAGCATACATTTGGTGCAGAGAGCAGTATTTGATCTTACTTTCTCTGTGGGAACTTAATTTGTTTTATGGGAAAGAGGGTCAAAGGTTAAAATTGAGTGTGCCCTGCCAGAATTTAACTCACATCTTTGTTTCCTGTGTTCTGACATAACTGCCAGTATGTCAGGAATGTGGTTTTAAAACAATAGCTCGGCTCGCCTTGATTACCAATGGAAAGTGTGTGCTCTCCTTGTTTAGTTTTTTTAGGAGTGAAAGAATAGATGAAATGTACATGAAATTTATAGGATTAGTACAGTTTATAATACTTAACTTGAGTCTTCAGAGAATTCAAACAGTTATTTTTATATTTTAAAGACCAAACCTGTGATTTTGATTCTTTCGATTCATGCACAACCCAGCAATTTTGCGGGTGTTATCAGGGAATGAGTTAAGATAGAATTACATCTTCATGTCTGTTAACGTCAATGCACATACAGCTCTGGAAAAAATTAAGAGACCACTCCAAGTTCAGAAATCAGTGTTAAGTGGTCTTAATTTTTTCCAGAGCTGTATATGGTAAAAAGACTGGAACCAGAAGAATGACAAAGTGTTGCTTTGAATGTGATTGTGCTGCAGTGTTTTATGCAGGGCTTTATATATATATATATATATATATATATATATATATATATATATATATATTTGTGCCAAACCGTGGAAAGCCTGTTTTGGTTGCCATACAAGTTTCAAATGGAATTGTCCAATGCTTATTAGTTTCTGTGAGTGGATGGGCATATTTTGCAGAAGCCTCCCAATATAGGTATTGGGTACTCTATATAGGTACTCTTTTGGGGAAATGTTATTGATATAGAAGGCAAGTTTGAGTTCAGCGTGATTGACAAGTCTGGCTCATTTGCCTCTTCAGAATGAGGAGAAGCGGAACCTCAATCTTGGTGGCCATGTTGGATTTGACAGTCTTCCCGATCAGCTGGTCAGTAAATCGGTGACGCAGGGATTCTGCTTCAATATTCTGTGTGTAGGTAAGTGGTGATGCTTCCTCTTGTGACATCTATCAATCACTCTTGTACTTCAATGTGCTGTTTGTTTATTTATTAATGTTTAATCATTGTTCTGATCATCTTGCCTCCATTCTTTCCCTGGAATGAGAAGTGGGTGTTTGATGTCCCTTCTGAAGTGTATAACTGTGGTACAATGTATATATTGTCCATGCATAATGCACTGAGTAAGCATGAGTAGTTTTCAGACAGTAACATTTTTACCATTCAGACTATAGGGTGCAGGGGATACCGCCCATTTGCCTTATGGAGTGGAAGGTCTCATGTGTCCTGTGTGTGTCTCCAGGTGAAACTGGGATCGGCAAATCGACGTTGATGAACACGCTCTTTAACACGACGTTTGAAAATGAGGAGGCGAGCCACTATCAGAACGGAGTGTATTTGCGCCCCAGAACATACGATTTGCAGGAGAGCAATGTGCACCTAAAGCTGACAATCGTCGACACAGTGGGCTTTGGAGATCAGATCAACAAAGAGGAGAGGTACGTATGGAAACCCCTGGAGGAGGGTGTGTTGGAAAGTTAAGCTGATGAATGGCCTGATCTTACTTTCGTCCCCAAATTATGATTGTGTTATATGTGTTTGTATCTCAAGGTACAATGTAGGGCTAGAGCTCTTGGTTTGCATTATAATTGAATTATTTGTATGGGAACAGATAAATACAGCCAAGGAATCTAGTTACATGAGAGTGACCGATGACTTATAGCGCGAAAGTGTTTTGAGAGACATGAGAAAGTTTGTGTGAGGGTGAAATAAAAGGAGGAAATATATAGTTTGAAACACAGCTGGGGACCTTTGTTTGTGTGACCTTGGAGGGCTCAGTGCTTCTGTGCTCCCAGCTAGCTCCATAGCTCATCCAGTTTGGGAAAACATCCAGCAGTCAAAATGTGATGGAAACACTTTTTTTATTTTTTATTTTTTATTAATTAAATGTGTACGATGGGGACTTTTTGTGAAACGATAATCAAAACAATTGAAGTGTTGTTCTGGCAAGCGAAGTACTAACAGTTAGGTCAAGTGGTTGTCTTAATGAAATATGGCGGAAGCAGAAAGGAATTTCCCAGCAAAATCCTTCAGAATTAGAATCCTATTTACGGATATTGTATTTGAATGTATCGTTAAAGATTGAGATGAGGGTGGTCTGTTAGAATATGCTTTTCATTCAAATTGAGAGTCTATAATGTAGTATTTAGTTTTTTCTAACATGAAGATCTCACCAGACAGAAATGAATCAAGGTTGTGGTAACCCTCTTTTTCTTTTTCAGTCAATGGGGGAATGCTATAAATAAATTAAAATGTGGTGTTTGTCCAAACATACATTTTTTACAAGTAGAGATCTCTCCCTCAAATGCCGGTGTGCCTTTATAGATGTCTAGATGATGCATCATTGATGAGACTATCGACTGCAGATTGTGATTCTGCTGTGTTTGATACTCTCTGTGGGGCTCTTGAAGGAGCATTTCCAAGATAATTGGCAAGATGTAAAACCTAATCAAGAAACATTTAACAAAGATAGGTACTCTTTAATAGAATTAGAGAATCAGATACTGGTAATTGATGTGTGATCTATATCAATCATAATATTTTGTAATGGAAGTATTGGTGGTAACATAAAATCCATGTAGTCTTATGGTTTTTGTTAAGGCATTCTTCTACGATTTCATTGATTCGTTATATCAGGTTCTAGTAACTGCTGAATGCTGGGCATACAGCTATTGCAACTTTTATTTATATACATGAATAGATAAAGCTTTCTTTACTGCAGAAATAAGTTTCAACTCCTGGGACACAAACCGTCATTGTTCTTGCTTTCTGTGCAGCTACAAGCCGATTGTGGACTACATTGACACACAGTTTGAAACCTACCTTCAGGAAGAACTGAAAATCAAGCGCTCCCTCTTTAACTACCATGACACCAGAATTCACATCTGCCTGTACTTCATCGCGCCTACTGGGCACTCCCTCAAGTCCTTGGACCTGGTCACCATGAAGAAACTGGACAGCAAGGTACATCAGCAGAGTTTCAGTGCAGAGTATGGTGTAAAGAAAATATTCACAATTATTTTGTATGTATAATTTCAGGCAGTGAACAGAATCTGTTTCTGATTATATTTGGAACTGTGAAAAAGTCTGCTGCTCATATTTTCTGATAATGTAATTTGCAGATGTTTAAGTTAAGTTTTATATAGTGAATTCCTTTTACATTTAGACTTTTTTTTTCTCATGGTGTCACATGTTCACTGCAGCTGAAAAGGAAATTCCAAATGGAATCCAGAAATCCATAGGAACAGACACCACTTGGCCCCTGGCTTTATGACTTTAGATCTCGACATATGCTTTTTACTGCCTCCCTCACATGAGCGGATTTGCTAAGCGTTGTTTATTGTGAAGAGGCACCAAGCAGTGAAATACAAGGGTGTCCATGGGGATTTCTGTAGCTTCACATTTCTCAAAGCAAAAAGAGAGCTTGGAGGAGGTCAGGAGCCAGTTAAACAGCAGCCTATTTAGCACAGAACTGGATCACCTCTCTCCTCAATTGAAGTTGCTTTATATAATTCTCCAGTGGTTTTACGCACCATATATGCATTCTATTGTGCTTCTGTGCACATAGAACAGTTTCCCTTCTTGTGAATTTTGTTTGATCTATGAAGGTTGTAACCCTGTGTAGGAAATCATTTTGATTTTGTAGGGCCTATCCATGTCTCTCACATCTTTCAGATTGATGGTGGCAACCTTTGTGGGGCAAAAAAACTAAACCCGTTTTTGCGGTAGAACATATGTGGTAGAAGGTGTATGGATCATGAGATTGGAGTGGTGTTGCTTTGTTGTAAAACTGAAATCAATTCACCGGACAAGCCCATGCAATCCCTCCAGTATGTCAACGTATATTCTTCTGAGCCCATTATAAATCCTTGAATGGAAGATGCCATAAGAGGAGCTCAATCATAAATGGCATGGGGATGGATTAATAATTGAGGGGACTGGGGTCATTCATGAGGGTTGCACTGCCTGGCACTGCCTTCCCACTCCGGCCAGTGGCAGAAAGTAAAACAAGAGACTTTAAACGGTGGCTGCTAGATTGAATTAGTTTGCCCTTATTTTCTGCTCAAACCTTGTGAAATGAGTAGCAGGATAATTAAAGTCTATTCAATTGGTTAAGTGCATGTGTCTACTTATGTTAATGAAGCTGACCCCTGCTGCTGTAGTTTATCACTGGCTGCTGAAAGAAGTGTTTTTTTTCCCCCCTTTGATCTGCTACAATTCTAGAAAAGGTGACTAAAACTCATTCCTAAAAATGTCAATGAATTGTCCTGTCACAGCACTCTTTGGCGATGCGGCTTGGTATAAAAGTATTTGTTCACATTGGTAGTTATATTCTTCAAATGTTTTGATAAGGAAATTCAGGGGGGCGGGGGTTTCCTATGACTGTAGCTGAAAAGTGATTTTCCTTTTCCTTTCACTCGCCCAGGTGAATATCATCCCCATTATTGCTAAAGCTGATACCATTTCCAAAAGTGAGCTGCACAAGTTTAAAATCAAGATAATGAGCGAACTGGTGAGCAACGGTGTGCAGATCTATCAGTTTCCGACAGACGACGAAGCGGTCACAGAGATCAACGCATCAATGAATGTAAGTATAGCAACTTTTTGTTTAAGATTGGGTTTTTAACTGACTCTGGTAAATCCTTCAGCAACCCAGCCACTATAAAAGGAGGAGAAATGGGCTGAAATAAATGAGAGCGATCAGCTGTTGTTTTAGTTGGATTGGGAATGTTTCATCCCTGTGAACCAAATTCAAAGGCCAAGCGACTGTTGCCAAGAATTTTCGCTGCTCTTTTTTTTCTCTTAGCAGATTCTCCTAATTATTGTGCTGCATTTTCACTGCAAAAAAAATATATATATATGGCCCAGAGCAGTAGTGAGGATAATCCTAATCAATCTAAATATGACAGTGTGTTAAGCTACACTACAGCCATTACATTGTTGAAATGTGATGGTACAATATGCACAAGTGTCTGTTAAGTAGAGGAGACGATTTATTTCATTTTTTTAAGTTTTGTTTGCAGCCTCTTTTAAGAACTTCCTCGCTTCCAAGAAAACTACTTCAGACGTTTACTTATACATTCTTGGCACCCTCCTTCATAACTGAGGCCAGCCATTATTAGTGCCTATCCTGTGACATCAGAATTTATTGCCCAGAGTAAGTTTGAGAGCAGTATGAGAGCATACTAAATCATAGAATACACATTTTGTTCCGCCCCTGCTCTTATGACAGGGGTGGTTTTATCTCTAAGTCTTTTGCACTTAAGGGTCCTTTAGTGCAGACCTGGCCCACTTTAGTGATTTAAACAGTTTGTTCAGAGTTTGTTTTTTCATTCTTCACACTGGCAATTAATTGGCAAAATCTT
Organism: Amia ocellicauda; assembly: GCF_036373705.1. Lineage (NCBI taxonomy): Eukaryota > Metazoa > Chordata > Actinopteri > Amiiformes > Amiidae > Amia > Amia ocellicauda. The sequence continues at coordinate 22,400,571 of NC_089860.1, forward strand.
CCTTACAAGAGCACTTCTTAGTAAAGAGTTTAAAAATAATCCCTAACGTAAGGTGTCTCAAGAAAACCATACCAATTGAAGGACTGAATTTTGGGCCTTGGACAATATTGGACAAAATGATCTTCTATTCCTGGCGAAACTTTATTCGATCCCGGGTCTTGGCTGTATTTAATCCAAAGAAAAATTAGACTAGGAAGAGAGTGATTTGTTTTTTATATACACCCTCTTTAAAAGTGAATTGTTATATTTGATCTGCCTTGAACACCTTGCCTGGCATTGTATCCTGTTATTGTTTATGGTGGAATCTAACCTTTTCAAAATGTATTTCAGGCTCACCTCCCCTTTGCTGTAGTGGGAAGCATAGAAGAAGTGAAAGTGGGTAATAAACTGGTGAGAGCCAGGCAATACCCATGGGGAGTTGTTCAGGGTAAGTATTTGCTTAATTTAATCTTTCTTCATATATAAGATTACAAGTTAAACCATTGGTATTATCCCAAGCACAGTACAATGGAAAAATGCTGCACTTGCATTATGTGGTCTTATACATTTCATATTTACAATTTGCCAATTCAGATGTTGGAATGTTTTTTTAAAGTAATAATGCATGAGCAAGCGGATTATCAAATCACAGACCCCCACCTCCCATCTTGTTTGCTTTACTACTGAGCTTTTTGGAATAGACGTAACATCACTCTCCATCAATTTCCTGATTCATTTGGCCTGAACAGACTGGTAATGGAAGCCAGCTGGACATCAGCTTCACTCTTGTCACACGACCGCTTCTGTCGTCTCGGCTGATTTTGTCTCGCTCTTATTCGCTCACAAGGTCTGGTGATGTCATTGAAGTGACACTCGGACAGCTTTAACCACAGCTATAAAAGGCATTGTGCTCGTTTTCTGCCTCTTGGAGCAACGTCTCTAGATACTTACCTTTTGTGTTGAATAGATGGGACCAGTTTAATGTCAATAAGTAAATTGTTGCTCCCTAGATTGGATCTCATTGTTCAGTGTGTATTGAAAGAAAAAGAGCCAAAGTCCATTTCTACTCTGCTCAGCCCCTCCCCCTAACAAAATATGCTATCAATTCCCAGAGGCACTGATAAATTAGGGTCAGTACATTTCATCCAGGGATCCTCAGCAGGACTGCTTTTACTAGAAGGTTGTTATAAACCAGATGCCAGGCTAATGATTTTTCTAGGCTATTAGCAAATGGGAGAAGTGGAGGTCCAAGAAACTGGGAAGAACTGGAGATTTTGTTGCCTAGGGTTAAACTCACAAGTTTTGAGCTTTCAGTTTGTAAGTCAAAGTTCCATCCACAGAATATCCTGCTTCATGGGAAGGAAAAGCATCGTGCTTCATAAATCTGTTCAACCTTTCAATTTATTGTAGATATTTTATAGATATTTGATAGATATGCGATAGATATTGACTAAACTGTAGCAAATGGGCAGCCAGGAAATCTTGGTACGATCAGTGCTGGTTAGTTCTCACACTTGTGAAGCTTCTCTCAGGACCCTCCTCAAGACTCATTCTCTCGTGGTGATGTCACCATTTATAGCTCTGGCAGGAAACATTTCCTGCCTCTGATTGTGGAGGAAACATGGACCCCTTAATAGGTTTAACGATGGTAATTACCAGATCTTTCCCAGTCAAAACCAAAGGGCTGCTGGAGGGTCTGTGTTGAGCCGTATTAAGGGGATCGGCTAAATTCAAAGTTGACATTTCATACTACCTACATATCCCTTTCCAATCCTTTCACAAAAGAAATAGTCTGGTGTGAAAAAACAACAATGTTGGCGCTAAAAATAACAACTGTTATTCCCATAGGGTATGATTTCATGCATGTTATTACAAAGAGGAAGTAAACTAAAAAAACATGTCTTTTAGTTTGGAAGTGTGAGTACATTAGCAGTCCTTCTATTTGTTATTAAACATATTTAACTTGTCCAAATAATTATCTTTTGATTAGTGGCCAACAGATCAATTACAGTTTATTGGTGATGGTGATTTAAAACATATAAAATAAAGGCAGGGTGATTTGTTCTAAATAAGCAATGATATGTAAAAAAACTGAGTTGGGGCAAATTTGCTTCAACCACCAACACTGAGCCAGGCTGCACTAACAATGGTGACTGATTTTCTTTTGCTGGCAGGAGAAAAGCTAAATGAGATGAAGCTGAAACACTGAGCATATCTCTGGGAGCAGGAGCTTCCCTGCCAGCATCACACATAGGAAACTCTGTACATTTTACTGAAGCAGCTGGCAGATCTGTGATGTAATCGTTAAAACGTATTGGAAGCTACAGACCTGTTCAGCAGTTGGTCTGGCAATTTCCGTAGCTCGGCTAATTTCCAGTGCTTGCTGTGCAGAGAGTCTCAATGGGGTTGTGTGAAAATGTATTCCCACACATTGCAAAATTGGATCCATATTTGATTACGATAATATATTAAAATGAGTTTTTCTGGTGTGACTTTTAGGTTTATCTGAAATCATTGTGAAAATGTAGTTCAGTTTGAAATGATGGATAATACCAAGTACAGTAGACAGTAAATGGTGACATCATGTAATGAAGTTCACATTGCTTTTACACATGAGCAGAAATATGGTGAGCGTTGAGAACATCGGTCCAGCTGTGTTCAACCCTAACTTTGCCTTTTCCTTTTTTCCTTTTTTTCTTTTTTTGTGCAGTTGAGAACGAGAGTCACTGTGACTTCGTGAAGCTTCGTGAAATGCTGATTCGTGTGAACATGGAGGATCTCCGGGAGCAGACGCATGCTCGTCACTATGAGCTCTACAGACGCTGCAAACTGGAAGAAATGGGCTTCAAAGACACAGACCCCGACAGCCAGCCTTTCAGGTGATTGGTCCTTTTTACACAAGTGGTTGTGTTTGGGTCTGTTTGTGTGTTGTGCTGATCTTGAGAACAAAGCTTCCACAACTGAACACTTTTCCTAAAAAAAAGGAAACGCCTTTCCCTTCCTTTCCAAAAAATTGAAACGCTGAAATTCCTTTCATACATATTTCATACATATTTCATACATACCTTAGGGTCTACCCTACCCTAAGGTAGACTAGTGCTGGGGGCAGCCTGTCCGGGAAAGTATGGGGTGGGGGGGCAGGTGTGCGTGTGAGCATGTGTGGAGAGAAGGTATTGACTTCTCTGCTGAATTACACAGCTTACAGGAGACGTATGAGGCCAAGAGAAAGGAATTCCTGGGTGACTTGCAGCGAAAGGAGGAGGAGATGAGACAGATGTTCGTCAACAAAGTGAAGGAAACTGAATCCGAACTGAAGGAGAAGGAGAGAGAGGTAAAGAGATGGAGGGGGGTGGGGGAGAGAGAGAGAGAGACACACACAAACCTCATTCCCCTTGTTGTATCGAAGAAATCTACTTCAGAAAAATGAAAGTAAAGGAGTGGAAGTGTGCACTCTTGTTAGAATATATTAAACAAGCTGAATTATACATCATTAAAGCCTTTTTATATATATGAGAATAGTCTACCTCTTGTTAATAATAACATGCAGTTAATCCTTACTGGAGGTCAGTTATAAGCACGCTACTCATATGTAGCCCAGGTTATGATGACCTGGTAAACGAGAATCTGCAGACTCTCTAATCCTCATGGCTTCAATCCCTCTCCTCGGCCCTCAGCTGCATGAGAAGTTCGAGCAGCTGAAGCGGATGCACCAGGAGGAGAAGAGGAAGGTGGAGGAGAAGAGACTGGACCTGGAGGAGGAGATGAACGCCTTCAACAGACGGAAGGTGGCAGCCGAGACACTCCAGGCGCAGTCCCTGCAGGCCGCCTCCCAGCAGCCACTCAAGAAGGACAAGGATAAGAAAAAGTAAGTCCTCATTTTCCAAAACTTGTTTTTTTTAGTGTATTTCTGTCTTTCTTTCTCTCTGGGCCTTGCAGTGGAGGGTGAGATGTGACTTTTGTTGCCAAAGCCGGTTAAAGCATTGGAAAGGTATTGTGTAGATTGAAGACTATGGATGTGCGAATGGGCATCCTTAAATATATTGTACATATTGTACGCATCCTCTTCTAGAGTATCAAGGGGTACGAATGAAATAGTGAACTAAATGAAGATATAAGGAAACCTTCTAGTGTGTGAGATTATAAGTTGTGAGGAATTAATGTTGGATTGCAGTAACTTTTCTTAATTGGGCGAAAATAATTGGGTCTTTCAGTATATAAGAGATGCTGTATGATTTTCTCCTGGGAGTGGAACACTATCTAGATTTTATATGAGAAGACTTGGACATTCCTTTAAAATCAACTGATATTGGATATAGCTTTGTAATATAATTTTTTTCCCCCTTTGTTGGCAACACACACTTGAAAAGATTGAGGGGATTGGCAAAGTAAATGAAAGCAGAGGGGTAATGTTAACCCTTTTGCCATGCTATCCAGCGTGTAGTGAAACACATTGCAAAGATACAACAAAATAGTTTTGAATACCAATACATTTCCTAGCGTAAAACTGAAATACATTTAACTTATGCTGCCATCTACTGTTTCACTGGAGTTTTAGTACTGCAGTGCCTGTCAATGCACATGACACACAGACGCATCTTGAACAATGCAGCAAATTCAGGTCCATTATTGCTTTTATGTTTGTCTTCAATGTCGTCTTTTCATTGTTCTATTGATGTTACTTATTATTTATGTGCTTAGAACATTCATATAGTTTTATTATTTGTGATTTGATTTAAACCAAGTGTGTAAAATGAAATGTGAATCTAATACCTGTAAAGAAGACCCTGAGGGCATTGATTTTAGTTTTGAGTGCAGTTGGTTGAAAATGTAAAATCCTTTAACCTGAATATTTCCATTCATTTTACACACTCTGCATGTTCATTAGACTTGATTTTTATGATTTGCATCATGTATTTTTCTATAATTTCTGTTGTGTTATTTCATATGTTTTCTTTCAGTTAAATAATGGCACAGAAACCCAGGCCCAGCGTGGATTTGTCTTCCATCTCCATAGCACCATGAACAGTGTTTTCTTTCTTGACATTCCTGCACGATTGACATTTTGTAAGTGGACCAAAGAAAATCTTAAGGGGGAAACAATTAATAAATAGCTGCTGTGTATGTAGGGGGCTATAAAGATCACATCGAGTGTCCTTATGGAGGAGTCAGCAGGTTATAAATGTACAGGGGACCTTCAATCACAAGTCTTACTTTTTTATCTCTTAAAGAAAACAATCACCAGCTGTATGTATGATCCATCATGTCTGGTTAAAGAGAGAGAAGATAATAGCCTGGGTTAAGAAATAATTTTTCAGTTCTTGGTACTATATATATAAATAAATATATATTTTTCAGCCCTTTTTTTTTTAGAAAGGTAGTGTACATAGTGATGCTGACAGATATTCTTGGAGGACACAATTCCAACCATTATTAGCAGTGCAGTGTCTGAAATCTGAGCCTGTAGGCCTGATTTGAATGAAATTCAAGATCATCATGAATTTAATACTGTTTATAGCTGCCACTGAATAAAACCAGTCACAAGTATAGAGGACATGAGTATCTCTGGTGCTGTTTATTATTAATAATAGTAATGATATTAATATTAATAATCCAGGGCTGTTTATAATTTAAGTGCTTAGTTACACTTCAGGGTTCTACAACAGATTACATTTTAGTATTTCATTTTTTTGGTGGTTAGTTTTTGTTAAAAGTGGTCCTCTCTTGTACATAAAAGCTATAGGATATGGAAATCATAAACCGAGAGGTCTTGTAGTTTACAGATAAAAATACATGCAGCGACAGAACAGTGCATCACAGCTTGTGAGCGTCGATTTGCGGAGGGGGCATTTTGTGCATTAACTCCGCATTAAAAAAAAACTAACAAAAAAAACCCTAAAACATTAAAACATCGTTGCTTATACCATATTCCACAGTTCTTTACGTTTGCTTCATATTGGGGCCTGGAGAGTGTCAGAGTATTTTGAAAGTCATTTAACTTCTTCAAAATGAATGATAAAATATGGGATGTTTTACTATATGACTTTGTGTCGCTCCAGACCTGGATACCGGATATGTGAGCTAGTCCTGTTTACTCTGAACACTGTGTTTATCAAACATACCAATCTCATTTCCTGACTCATTTTCCCCATTTCAATCTGCTGCAGTATGCTTTTTCTCAGCTCAGATAGTTCTTTCACAAGTCAGAATACATGGTTTCTATCAAACCAGGTGAGATGAAAAACCAAGAATAACTTCAAAACTATTTCCCCTCCCCCCCCACCCTCCCATCCAGTGTTGTAAAGAAATGATGGGATTATGTCCCCATTGCTGTTTCAGAAAGTAGCTCTCTTAAATGCTTTACTGTCTCTCATTCATTAATTTCAAATTACTCTGGAACTACTCTGATTTTATATTTGTCGTATGCGGGGTGTTTAAAATTCACTTCCTAGTTAGTGATCCAGTATTTGGTTTCTTCAAATAGTTAATTTAAAGTCATTCGGGTTTTTTTGGGGGTAGGGAGGTGGGATTTAAATAAATACAATAAATGACTAAATGCTGGAAGGAAAAGGTGCTCTCTGTCTCAGTAGGGTTTAGGGAAAATGCTGGTGTCCTTGCTGGGAGTGCAATCTGGGTGAGACACTGAGGGAGAGAGAGAAAGTGGGTTCTAGGTCAGTTATCTGAAAGTGGGGATTTTGGCTCTTGTTGGCCTTGAGTCTAGTTTCATATCAGATAATGCACATCCTTTTAAAACCTTGTTGTTCTCATTCAGATTGTTCACACCAGAGCCAGTATAGATCAGGAATTAAACTGTGAGCTCATAACTTAATTGAAGTATGTCCTGATATTGCAGGCTATTCCCAGGTCCAAGTGCACCTTAAATTATAACAACTTTAAGTACTGTACTATTGTAAGTAAAACCTAAAAATAATCCCAGCTTAAATGTAGGTGTAATTGAAAATGTATTTTTCTGCACTGGTTTGATTTATAATGCACAAGGTAACTTACTATGCAAGTACATATTTGTGCCTGTTATGATTTGGGAAACAGTGTAGTTTTTTAACATTACTTCTTGCTTATTTTGTAAAATCTCCTTGTTTGTATAACTACTATTCCATCGTTGTTAATATCTTCACCAAAGCTTAGGGAGAATGTTCATTATCTTTTTGGAGTGCTTACATAGTGTTTGGGGAGGCAAAGTTGCATGGCAAACACTTAACAGAGCACTGATGTTTCCAGTAACTCTTCACCGGCATTATGGAAGGCCTGTTCTCATGAGCAAAATCGAAGGAGATCTTAACCTTGGCCTTTCACATGACACGTATACCCACTTATACTAAGGATTGTAGCCATTTTCAGAGTTTAACATTCCAAGTCTGGGACCCATCAATCTGAATCTGTGTTTGTTTTCCTTATATTTGTATTGTATCTTTTATAATCCCGCACTTATAACTTGTTATGACCAATGGAATCAACCACTATTGGAAATAATCCACAGCCAACCAGAATAATATTGAAATCCAATCACATGTTTTGTTTTATAGTGATACACCTAAAGCAATACACTTAACTCCACTTTCACTGTTATAGATTCCTGGTAACTATCATTATTGTATTGCTTTTGCCATTCGGGTGATTTAATGACACTGAAGAGCATTCGGCAACTTATTTAAGCAAATGCAGATTGTACGCTATGCATAAAAAATGACTTCTTAGTCTTAACACAATTTGTTTATTCGCCTTTTAAGGGAATATGTGTATAAACTATAAAATGCATGTTATGGATCCATACATAATATCATTACATTAGTAGTTATTATATGTATAATTTTATATGTTTTGTGACTCATGTTTGTATCTATTTTTATAATAAAGTCAGTCCATCTTGCTAAAGACCTTCCGTACATATTTGCAAGTTAAATATGTAGTGCCGTATGCCCATATTCACTGTATAATATTACGGTGTACAATCAGAATAAACAATCAATATTTTGTTGTTATCACACATGTTTGTGTGTATGTTTTATGTACTGTGGTGAGTGTTAACCTTGGGCATTTATGAGAAATGTTCAGACTTGCATCCAGACAAACTCACTTTATATATTATTTCAAATATATTTTGTATTCATTTATTTTACAAGATCATATGTGAGTGAGGTGAATGAATATTTCTACTGTTTTAAGCTGGTGAATGTAACATTCTGGTGCAGTTCAGAAGTAGCCAGTGCAGACTGGATGGCAATTGAATAAGCCAAAGGGGAAATGGAGAGAAAATAACATGAGCAAAGTGTATTAGAGCAGTGTTTCTATTGCAATTGTTTATCTATATTTTTTTACAAATCTGTTCAAGGGCCTGCTTATTGGCTTTGCTCACAGGGCAGGGTTTGACATCTTCTCTCGTTACTGTGAAAATGTGTCATTTACTAACATTGTTTTAACTTACAAACCGACAATGATAAGAGTTTAATACAGTTAGTTATTTAAGTAGTTAAGTAACAACCAATTATTTCTTCCCAATTCACAAATACGTATTCAATTGATATGTTTTCAAACAATTATGCTGTTTTAAAATGTTTTTCCACATGCTTCATTGTTTAACCAGTCTTATGTGTTTGGTAATTGACAAACGAGACTACTTTTGAAAGTCTAAGCTTGCCATTTAGAATCCTTATACTCCCATACATTCATAAATTGCCATAATCATTTACTGTATTTCTGCTCAATGAATCACCTACTGCTTTTTGCCACATGTGACATTGCATGATGCTCAGAATTACAAGTTACATAATAAAATCCATTAGCGGAATGAATGCAAGTCCTTCTAGTGGATTTATTAGATTTTACAAAGGATAAACGAACAAATCTGTTTAAGAAAGCAGAGTTAACCCTTAAGAATTCTACCCTTCAACTTTTAAATTCACCAGAACAAATTTATTTTCATGCTGTTTTCTCTAAATGCAGTGAAATGAAAACAAGCAGAGTTGACAGCAGTAATGCAATGCTTCTTACCTACTACTTTGCAGTTCCACACTTGTATTCAAATAGATAGCATTTCCTGTGGGTTTCTTTAAAGTATCGTGGCAGTAGTGTATTGGGGGGAAATAATTTAAGTGGTTAATAAGCAGATCATTTCCAGTTTCTAATTTTTTAAGTTTCAGGATTAATGTTAACAACATAGCTAATGTATTCTTAGTAGTGTGTGTGTGTGTGTGTGTGTGTGTGTGTGTGTATATATATATATATATATAATATTATAATTACACACACACACACACACACACACACACACACACATACACACACACATCCTTGCATCCACTCATTACATACACCATGTTCTGCCCATCAATAAGTTGTATTTAATGTGCTAGTCATTGACTTGCTGTTCTGTTTTTTCTATAGCTTCTTTAGTCTTCCCAGTGCGTGCTCCTTAACATCAGGAAGAAATTTAAATTAGAAGATTTATTAAAGCCAAATCACCCCATGCTGACGGAGTAACTTTGGGTGCTTTCACCTCTATGCTTCCATTAATTCACCACTTAAAAACTGGTGTAATAAACGGCAATTTAAAACTCTTTTGATTGCATCCTGTGCAAAAAACGACTACAAACAAACAAAACACAAACGGATCGCCCCTTCATTGGGCTCCCTGCAGCCTCCGGAGTGGTGTCTGCTGACCTGCCTTTGCCAAATTCATTGCAGCTCTAATACGCAAACTGACGCTTGAGAACATGGTTTCCTGTTACATCTTTTCCTATCTGTATAGCCAAAGCTTTCTCCTGCAGGCAAAAAATAAAACGGAAAAGCTTAACGTTTCAATACAGACGTGCTGTACGTGTTGACTGTTTCTAACATGTTTCTTTAGCTACTGCTTAAGCTTTTGTTGTATTGCTCTTGGTTTTTGCTAGCCTGATATTTCTGCTCTGTAACATTTTAGATGTAAGCTCCCTTAGCTAGACAAACTGTAGCTGAGGGTCCTAGCATTCCTGAGCAATAAGCACTTTACGTTTTGTATTCTCTGTTGTACACGAATGACAGTGGCGTACTAAGTTCAGCTTGTCCTGAGAGTGTTTAAAAAGAAAGAAAGAAAAAAAAAAATCTTGTAAAAAAAAGTCTTGCAAAGTTCATGTTATTTGAGGGTTTATCGTCGTATTAAGAATATGATATGTCTGGTGTTAAGACAACTGGTGAAAATTTTAAAGATTAAAGATGCATTATCTTTTATTTTTCACTAAACTATTTAATAAGGACAAAATATACATTAACCAATTTAATTATGTGTGTGTGTGTGTGTGTGTGTATGTATGTATGTATGTATGTATGTGTGTGTATATACAGAAAAAACTGCAACTTATTGCTGTTTAAGTCTGTTGGGAATACAAAAGTATTCAGTAAGAGATAATGATTGCTGTGGGTGAGAATTCTTTAACATGAAGTAATGCATCTTAAATCTATTTTTCCCTGCTAATATTGGCCACATTTACTACTTGCTAAAAGAAATAATACAAAAAAAATGGTACAGACTTGTATCTCATCTGCTTGCTACCAATAAAGACTTTTTTTTTTAAACTGTTCATTTGTATTTGGTTTATGTTAAATTTCTATCATTTTTACTGACTCTTTTACTGACGTATTTAACTAGATTGGAAAGGCTAATATTAAACCCAGTAGTGCACAATGATACCTGGAATTCATTTTAAATATTAATCTTCGGTGTGGACAAATCAAAACCTTGGCCTACCTAGGAATATCAAATCTCAAACTATTGATTACAATTTTGAGCAAGTACAGTACAAGTGTGAATCTCATTTGCAGGTAGGTCAGTGTTTTGATGTGGTCTAGGCCTTTGTCTCACAACTCTATGTAGCTGGTAGCCGAGGATTAAATGGAGGTGAAAAAATAAAACTAACTTCCTACAACTCCTGTCCCAAGACCTTCGATTGTAAGACTAAGAAGATATGGTTTCTTTTAAGTTCACAATGCAAGAAACAAAAACATCTGTAGTGAAATCAACTTTTTATTCATTAAGTGACTAAAGAAAATAATAAGCCTTTTTCATCAAATTCAGGCAGTAAGTTCACAGTATATTAAATCAAAGAAACTGAAGGTGCTTTTTTTTTGGTCCCATTACAGAAACAGTAGATCCTTTCAGATAAAATCTGTAAAGCTTAAGACTCTGCTGCTTCCCCCCCCACCCCCATTCTCCCCATGTAAGCAGTTATAAGTCTGGCAGTTCAATTTGGCTGCTGTAACAAATTTAATTTCCAGAGGTAACAGGACATACTGAATCTGCAACAGGTTTTTTTTTAGCTGCCTTTTAAAAATCCCCCCCCACCTCAAACAGACACAGTCTTCACATACAGCTCAGACATTCCAACATACTTAGCTTATCAAAGTTGACATGGTACATTTAGTACAATTTTTTTGCAGCATAATAGGAAACACAACAAGGCGATAACTTTATACTGCAGTGTAATATGCAAATAAGTAATTTAAGGCCTCAAACAGTATTCTCGCTTTTTTCTCCCTAAGGAAATTATCACAAAGATTCAAAATATTTAGTTTTGGCAGGAGCAAGTAGAAGAAACATTAAAATAAACAAAAAAACAATTGTTTGTTCAATACAAAATGGAAGAATTGATAATAAAAATGTACTATAAAATAAACAGTTGGAACATTAAAGTGCTCCAAATATTGAAATGTTGAGATAAATATTAAATTTAACGAAAGAGAACCATTTATCGGTTATCTGCACATAGGATTGCAACCAAATAAGCATGCATTACGGGAGGGACAGATTCAAATGTAACCGTTAAGCTCTAACCTTAATTTTATATGTAAAATAACCTTAAAAGTAAGAAAACTTAAATCGTCCATCAGTTCCTGAACTCAACCTTTGCACGTACACATTCTTGGAAATTAAAATGTATTAAGGATTAGAAGCGAGAGGCTTGCATTGGATTATTTTAACAAATGAAAATGTACCATCCCAGAAGTTGCAAATTTTTTAGGAAAAATTATATAAAAGCTTTCAAACGGGATATAAAACAAACTAAAAATAATCCAGAACTATGGGCCATATTCATAAAACATTTTGTCCACAGTACCTCAAAAAACAAAAATGTATAAAAGGAAAATAAAATGCCCAGGTTTAAAGGAGTTTGGAGTGGCTGAAGAAAAACAAAAACATTGTGGTAAGAACATTTTATGAATGAGGGCCTTAGTTCTGACAGATGGACAACTAATGTTCAGTGATTACAGAGCACCAATATTTGCGAGTACGCTTTCTTCACACCACTTCCCCTCGGGACCTTAGCTGATCAGAGGCTGCAGCGGTGGGCAAGGGGAGACGCTTCCCTTTAATACCTCACGTGGATTCACAGTATTGTTTCCCGCCACGTCCACGGCCATCCCTTCATTGTACAAGCACCTGAAGCCATCGTAGAACTCATCCACCCCCACCTCCTCCCCGCTCATCTTGACCTGGCTGGACCCTCGCGTCTCGTGGCCCGGATGACTCGACGGCCGGCTGACGACTGCTGCACAGCTCTCGGGATTATTGGTTTGCAAATACATAATGTCTCTGTTGACCGGGTCAAAAATGTACACTGCATTTGGCGGGAGGCAAAACTCAAGGCTGCTAAGGTATTGGTCCACCAGTTCTTTGCAACGGATGAGTTCACTGCTGTCAATCTGTAATGTAACAAGAACAAGCTAGCTGCATGAGAAGGGTGATTGCCTTTGGTCTTGGGGTTGTTAAATCACATAAGAAAGCTTTTTAGATTAAGTTGTCTGATCAAAGATGATTTTTTGATTACTTATTTGGTGTAGGGTTTGGTATTCAGCAATTAAAAGCCAAGAGTTTCTACATACAAAAGTTTTTGTCAGTCAAAGCTGCTGAAGTTAAGATGTACTCCTACCTGTGCTTTCTTTAGCAGATCTGTAAAAACAGAGAACCAATCTGGAGTCAACCTCTCCAACTCCAAAGTTATGGTTGCCAAGGCCAGTGTGGAACCTTTAAACTGCGACAGCTGGTGGCACGCCATACAGTGCTGCACCTGCTTGGTCCAGAACTCCGCCTGGAGAGAAGGCTTCTTCTGAGGAATCACCTCTGGAAGATGGGGATGGCTGGACAACACCATGGCATGGAACTACAACCCAAATAAATACATACATGAATACAGAGAAAACTACATCAGCAAATACTCCCACCTTTCAATGCTATGAACATTAAGGAACTACTCGCTTGAATTCCTCCGTCTCACCATCTCCTGCATTCTAGCATGGGGAGAGGCCATTCCCCGTTTTTGCTATGTGCTGTGCTCGTCCTTCAACCTTGTCTAGACTGTTACTGTAAATTAACAAACTGGAAGAAAGACTTATTTTTGGAAGTCAGGTGAGGTCAGGACCAGACTGTTTGTAATTGCCAAATCTTGTTTTCTCTTGACATAATGTTATGTTCTTGTATTAGCAGAAATTGTTTTTCCAGCTTTCGTAAGCTTTAATGTTTAGCAAATAAGCCATGGAATGTGTATTTGGGTTTACAGGATAACACTGGTTAGGATCATATCGGAATGGGCTGATATAAAAAATGCTGTTGGCAAGATAATTGCTTACCATCATAGTCCATATTTAAAATGTATAATACAACTTAATGGGCTAAGCCAGAAATTCTGAGATATAATCTAAAGCAGATGTCAATATTTCTCTAGATGTTGAATGCAACCTCTGGACATTTTCATGAGGAATGTAATGTATTAATGGTTTGAAAGTGTCCTAGTCAATTCATATTTGAACAATGTCTAAAAAACAAACAAAAAACAGCAGTCAGACATGCAGGTGGAAACTGCTGCTTATTCAGGGTATTACACGTAGTGCATTTATACTTTGTGCCATACAAAAGATAAAGGTTGGCTGGTGAAACAAACAAAAAACTAAACAAATCTCAATTTTCTATTTCTGTCAGGGTGCCAGGTCATCGGTGCAAGACCCTAGAAGTTGTTTGAGGTGCAGCTGATGCCATTACTAATTATGCAACAGAAAGGTTTCAACTGGCTGGAATAGTTCCGCTTATTTAACAGTATACCCTGCATTCACCCAGTTTCAGACTTACACTTTTCTTCCATTTGTATCAACACAAGTTACATTGATAAACAGTCTACTGGATTCACTGACCCCGACTGACACATTGATAAAGAAATATTCAGTAATGAATGCAGCATCAGACAGCAAGTTTTTTGATAAACACAAAAAGACAAGCAAACGAAACAACTTGTAGATCTGTTCTTGCACGGTCACCTCCAGCCCCCGTTATCGCACACTGCGCAATACCTGAAACAGCTGTGCAAAAGTTGTGGTTTCTTCAAAGAAAGGACTGCCAAGCCACTTTAATTTCAAAATTGCTTTCTAAAGCTTTATTTTCTTATCTAAATGTCTGAAGTAAATACGAGAGAGATTTTATTTTATTTTCTAATGTCTCCCCACTGTAAAAGGCTTACACTTTCTAGTTGTGGTGATAACAGCAATGTTGCATAAATAAAACGTGTGAAAGTCCCATTGCTCAATGTGACGGCTCATAATTGCCGGCTGCGCAGTACAAAGGCCTGTGTAGGTAAAGAAGCCTGCACGTCTATTTAGGCAATTCAACTTTTTTGTAATTCAGAGGGCCAAGACCTAGTGGGTATATGTCAGGTTTCAGATTCAATAATGGTAATCTATAAAAAAAACAAATCAAAATAAAGGTTTACTACTCACGATGTTAACAAAGTCGACTGGTGTTGCGATGTAAAGGTCCCAGTGCAGTTTGTCGAGTATGATCCTTTCCATCCTCAGAATTTCTGCTGGCGAACAGTTGCATCCACTCTGCACCGCAAGGTCCTTCACTGACACAATCGCCTATTACAACAAATATATGCCACAAGCAAACCAATAAATGCCAATTCTATTAAACTATGATCTTGTATTGTATTACATTTCCTTTATTTATTTACCACCACCACCACTCCTTACATAATAGAGATCACCCAGTTTTGTACATGGATTCACCAATTAGCTGCAACAATGTCTCACAAGTTGATATTACATCAAGGACAATCTGCATTGAGTTTCTGAACGGCACAATTAAGTCGACCCAGAAAAACCTTTTAGAAAATCCAGCATCTGTACAGGTCACCTAAGCAGACCGCATAAGGGAAATTACTAATAACTGAAAGGACAGTTCTCCTATGCATCTAGGCCATTTCTTCACTGAAACATCTGTGCAGTTTACAGCACTTCACCTTTAATTGAGATTACAGAGGCTTCAACACAGATCAATGTGAAATAAAGATTTTTCTTCTTTTAATTACCTCATCTTCCTCATTTGTTTTTGCAGCTAGGATTAAAGCAGTGATGGCAATGCAGCGAAGATACTTGGGTTGCGCCTAGATACAGGAAAACAAAGATCAAAATGATAATGTTGTAAACTACAGCTGTAAAATATATTGCAGTTATATGAAAAGCATTACCTTACTTATTAATAATCACCACATAATAATTAAATCTGCACATTAATTATACAGCGAAACAATTTTGCATTAACCAAAATAGCCTGAGGTAGAGAAGGTACGTGCAGAAGGTGGCAAAGCGTGCTCACCTTGACTGATGCCAGCAGTCTGTTGAGGATGCTGACTGCCAGAGCAAACGTTTCCTGGCAGAACTTAAATAAGGTGCTCAATTCACCGAGCCACTGCACAGCTTCCTCGTGCTGAGACACAGAGATATCTGTGCCCTGAAAAAAAAAATCAACTTTAATCATGATAACTATATGAATCATCAGGTTTTAATTCCACACCCTTTTCTTATCTAAATGTAAGAGTGTCACTTTCATGTAACTGATTTTCAATCCCTTCTTTATTATTATTTCTTATCAATAGTATAACAGCAGTGTCCCCCACTACTGAATCCATGACAGCCCCATGTCCCCAATGTATATCTTTGCAATAAATAGGCTACATAAATAAAGAAAAATACATGCACGACATAACCACACATATTATATTACTAAACTGAATCTCCCGAAGGTAACTTATGCATAGGCTCACCTGAATCCTGCCGTTTTTGAAGACTGGCGCTTTCCACAGACGGGACTCTCTGGCAAGCGCATCTTCCAGCAGGATGGCCAGTCTCTGGCTTTGGACTGATGCCGGACACTTCATAGTCCCACCGGCACTGGCCAGGATGTCCCTGGGACACAGCTACCTGTGGGCACACGGTGCAGTCAGGGTGTCTGATGACACAGTGAGCACTTGCACATGTCCTGGCTGTGCTGGTACTTCATCATGCAAATCAATATACAACGTCTGGTGACAGAGTCGGTGAACGGGGTCAAAAAGGTTATCGTTCGCGGTCTAATAAACACGTCATAAAAGGAAATCCCCTGTTATATTCATCGGGAGCGGGAACTGTGGGGGACTTACATTGTTTATTTATACTGACGATAAAGCAGCGCACGAAGATTATACAAATAAAAAGTCATAATAATAATAATAAATTATAATAATAATAATTTTAATCATCATCATCATCATCATCTAGATCCAGTCAGGAAATGGGATACTTCACACATGAAAACTTATTTTTACCGCCGAGATACAGCTCTAGATAGATAGCTGAGGATTGAAGTGCTATATTTGTTAGGATATATACATGTATACACACATATACATACATACACACATGTAATTTCTGCAGTTCAATAGCGACAGTAAAACGGAGAAGTAGTCGTCTCAAACAAAACCAGTCATTTCCCCCTTTGAACTAATCTTTGTTACTTTAGTTTCTGCAGATTACTGAATTATTTTGCACGTAACCAACGTAAAACTAAACAGAACAACAACAACACTGATACTAATAGAGAAAAGCAATAACCCGACCAAAACATGTAAAACATACCAGTGGGCGTGGGGTTATCTAGACAACTGTTTCTGGTTTCGGTAAGCACACCGTCGGCAAGAAGAAATCAATAATTGATTGATATTATTAACTAAATAATAGTTTGGATCTCGTCCCTTTTCCTCCTCGGCATGACGTCTATTGTATTTCAGTGATCTTTAATTGTCGATTTGCTCCTGATTTTTGAATATCCTACTGCTGCTGCAACTCACGAAAATAAATACTGAAGTTTTGCAACTTGGGTTCCTCTGCAAATGCACCATCACATTACTATTGCAAAATGCAATGCAATGCAATGCAAAAATGCTCACAGAAGTCGTCCTAGCCTAAACAGACCCGCGTACAGGCTCTGTGTATGTTGTCTCCCCATTTTGTGTGAATCAGTCAGCAGCTCTCCTTTATCTGTTTTTAAAAAAGTTGATCCATGCTGCTCTGTACAAGTGCCCAAATGGACCACTATGCAACTGTTATTTAAGTGTACTGTAGAATATAGCAATGGATTCAAATATGAATTCAAAGCCCTTTAGCAAAACAAACCAAGCGTGCTCAATTTGGGACTGAACCACAATACCCCTAATAAAGTAACGCATTGTTTTAGCCATGCATATTGCGCTAATTAAAAATACTGATATTGAAACACACCAATAAACAAAATTATGATATGCATGCATTATTAGCCAACGTAAATAAAACTGGATGTAGGTATAATGGGCGGGGCGCTGTGGTCGTTATCTGGGCAGCAGTAGGACAATACCCCACATTTAATCAACAGGATCTCCCTTACCTCTCTGTACCGAAACACGCAGTATCCACCCGACCCACGGCTCATTGAGGGGTTCCAGTCCAAAAGCCCTTCATTCGTCCATTTTCTCACACAAAGCAAAGGAGGAAAAACCCAACTGTACAAAAAAAAGTCTCTTTTGTTGATCGTAAGAAGGGAGCTGCGATGTTTCGTTGCAAAACGTTCAAACGAAGACAAGGGAACATCCTACAATGCCCTCGGTAGATTTTTTTTTTTTAATTAACTAAAATAAGTGTGGTGGGGAGGAAAACACTACAATCAAAGGATCAAAACAAAAATAATTTCCTGTCTGTAAAGAAGCGCAATTATGTATCACTTTTGAACGCCCCCCGCTCCTCCCCCGATGTCGTCACTGTCCTACGTGAGCTGCACCAGGAACACGCAGCGCACGTCGCAGGTCTGCGCAGATCGCAGTTCAGCGGTGCTATGGTGCAAGAGCAGAGCTGTCCTCTGAAAAACACTGTATAACAACGACGTCTAGTATATAGTTGTATTTTTAAAAACAGATATACAGACATAACCTGGTTACTATTGTGACTTTGAGCTACATAACCACATTTATACTTCAAATCCAGTCCAGGCTAGGAAGAGCACTGTATTGTGATGAATCATTCTGCACTTTTATTGTGCTAGTCACTTGAGAAACACACTTTATTTCGCATATTTGCCTTCCGTCTGCCTGGGCAAAAGACTGTACCCCCCTGAAGTGGATTGCCTTCTCTTCTTTGTAAGACAGACCTCCTGGGGTTTGCCCAGACAATGGAGTTGTGTTGCAGTGTCAGCTGTGTGGCTCCGGCCAAACTGAAGCTTCCAGGTTCCAGTTCTCTTTCTCTGTTATTGTGTGTACAGAACATACATATGCTGTGAAATCACACTATGATATTGGGACAAGAGAAGAAAATACAAAAGGCAACTGTTCACAGTATTTAACAGTGCTAAAGGCTTATTCCTAGCTTTTAAGTACTTCTGCATTGCTTTACTATACCATTTCTACCACAGTGCAGTTTTCTAGTGCAGCAGAACATATGTGGTTTCTTCCTGATGTGCCATTTCAGTTCAGTCCAAAACTGTGGTGGAGTAGACATCAGAAATCTGTGTATGAGGGGAAATCTTTTCAGTGTCATTCTCCCCAAAACCACAGCCTTGAAACATGGTGTGTCATGGTATTTACAAGGCCCTCTTGTAAACCATGAATGCTGGCAGTATGCTGTTGTGTAACATTTGACAATATGCACTGCCTGTCATGGTACCCCTGAAAAATAAACTGAAACAAACACACAAACAAACAAGAAACAACAACCTCTGCATAGCACATAACATATTGTATAATCCATCAAGTTACCACTCAATAAAACAATATGTAAATATGGACAATCTACAGCGATCAGCCATAACATTATGACCACCTACCTAATATTGTGTAGGTCCCCCTTTTGTTGTCAAAACAGCCCTGACCCGTCGAGGCATGGACTCCACTAGACCTCTGAAGGTGTGCTGTGGTATCTGGCACCAAGACATTAGCAGCAGATCCTTTAAGTCCTGTAAGTTGCGAGGTGGGGCCTCCATGGATCGGACTTGTTTGTCCAGCACATCCCACAGATGCTCGATTGGATTGAGATCTGGGGAATTTGGAGGCCAAGTCAACACCTTGAACTTGTTGTTGTGTTCCTCAAACCATTCCTGAACCATTTTTGCTTTGTGGCAGGGTGCATTATCCTGCTGAAAGAGACCAATGCCATCAGGGAATACCGTTTCCATGAAAGGGTGTTCATGGTCTTCAACAATGCTTAGTTAGGTGGTACGTGTCAAAGTAACATCCACATGAATGGCAGGACCCAAGGTTTCCTAGCAGAACATTGCCCAAAGCATCACACTGCCTCCGCTGGCTTGCCTTCTTCCCTTAGTGCATCCTGGTGCCATGTGTTCTCCAGGTAAGCGACGCACACACACCCGGCCATCCACGTGATGTAAAAGAAAATGTCATTCATCAGACCAGGCCACCTTCTTCCATTGCTCCGTGGTCCAGTTCTGATGCTCACGTGCCCATTGTAGGCGCTTTCGGCAGTGGACAGGGGTCAGCATGGGCACCCTGACTGGTCTGCGGCTACGCAGCCCCATACGCAACAAACTGCGATGCACTGTGTGTTCCGACACCTTTCTATCAGAACCAGCATTCACTTTTTCAGCAGTTTGAGCTACAGTAGCTTGTCTCTTGGCCGCCCATGACCCTTGTCGCCGGTTCAGCGCTTTTCCTTCCTTGGACCACTTTTGATAGGTACTGACCACTGCAGACCGGGAACACCCCACAAGAGCTGCAGTTCTGGAGATGCTCTGACCCAGTCGTCTAGCCATCACAATTTGGCCCTTGTCAAAGTCGCTCAGATCCTTACGCTTGCCCATTTTTCCTGCTTCTAACACATCAACTTTGAGGACAAAATGTTCACTTGCTGCCTAATATATCCCACCCACTGACAGGTGCCACAATAATGAGATTATCAGTGTTTTTCACTTCACCTGTCAGTGGTCATAATGTTATGACTGTTCGGTGTATATAACAATACCATACTAAAATAAAATCAATCCGATTTCCATTATATTCCACTGCTCAGAACGAATTCTAAATGTGTAACAAATTAAACAAGCTAGGTTAGGTTACAGATACATACAAAAGGTACGTATACTGAAGGACAGTACCATGTAAATTATTTACTGTCATCATAGTTGTGTTAGAAAATGTTCCTATCGACAAATTAACAAGGTGTTCTTTTGTGGTATTCCAGTTTGATATGATACTTTGCCAAGTTGCCCTTGGCATTAGATGGTTCAGCCATAGACACACAGATGTACACACACACACACATATATATATATATATATATATATATATATATATATATATATATATATATATATATATATAGAGAGAGAGAGATAAAGAGAGAGATTACATCCACAACCAAAGGAATTTGGAGTTTCATGTTCTCCTTAATTACACATTGTACAAGTGTTTCTTAAATCATTAATAAAAAAAATGAAAATATATCTCAAGTACAAAAAAATAGGAAAAGACATGTTCACACGTTAAAATGTATTAATTATCTATCATCATTCTGTTATGCTATCATAACAAAACGTCAAAGCATTCACCTAGTCTCTCAGCTCAAAATGTATGTCGTATTTAAATGTAAATGTGATAAAAAGTACAATTGCTTTTGTGTAATGTAAAAATATATGTATATATATATATAAAAGCATGTGCTCACCAATGTAATTAATTTTGTGCTTAAGGCTGTCAACTAAGTACTATTTCTCCCGAAGTGGGTTGGTTGCAACGCTTTCAGGAGTGAAGTTTATCCTCATCCAACATGGCGGCCTGAAACCTCGCTCATCTGCACAGGAAGCACAGGCGCAGTGCCAGCTGTCCGGTCACGTGGCATCAGGTCTCCTCCCACTTTTTCAACGCGAGACAGACAAGCTTGAGATACGAAGGCGGAGTCTTTATGTTGATTGACATCTGAGTTAAGGAATGATGCGTCTTGCTTGCGGTGTAGTGGCCAATCACAAGGCTTTGTAGGTCTACAAGATGAGTAGGTCACACCTCCTTTATTTATATAGACAAGGGAGGCCCGACATTTTTTGCTTTTAGCCAAGGGTACGGGGTGTGCAAGGGAACGGCAATAAGTTTGCTTAAAACTGTAATAAGTTCATACATACACATATTTATGTAAGATAGATGTTATTTATTTGTATCGAGAAAGTGGCTTTTTCGCATTTGTTTGAAGAGTGTACTTCGAATTAAGAAACAACTTTAGAAAACTATTTAGATTTTTCTCTTTTCCATTTCCACAGTCCAGATAAAGGTAAGTTTATGTATATATATATAATATATATGTATATGTATTTTAAGGCGTATTACAGTTGTGTTTCCAGTAAAGGCTATAATATGTATCCGCATTCGCGATTAAACAAGCGGAGTGACGCTTTTGTCAAAACTGATAGAAACCATTTTAATGAATTGCATCTTTAAAAACCTTAAAATTTTCGCTTAAGCCTACTGTTACAATCGTTTTGTTAAACACTGTCTACAAGCTAAAAAGGCCTCTGAAAACTGCTAGCTTTGCCCCCATTGATTTCAATGGGGGAGACATGTTGAGACATGACTGTGACCGGGAGTGTGCATATGCTGTACAGATGTCCATTCAAATGAAATCTTTAAATACATTGTTGCTTTTTTACTTAAACCTGTCCTTATAAGTTATTTGTTCAGAGGCATTTTTAGACGTTGTTTAGCTACTAGCATTTGGTCCCGTTGGCTTCAATGGGAGGACATGTTGAGACATGATCCGACACGGTTGTGGATTGCTGTGGTGTGCAGCTTGTCATATCTGCCGACTGTGTTCATGTATGATTATCAATTCCCATGACATGCTATTTAAATGTGTAGTTAACCTCACATTTTCATAAAACCAGGCCTCTGTTATTATGTACAGAAAACGCTGATGCATCCTGATCCGTGACATGTCTTGACATGTTTTGGCAATTTAGTTTAAGTACAATATTTGAGCACACTTGCACGATGTTCTTATAAGTGACTAATGTAAATGTTTTTCAGTACATATTCCAACGTTATGAATTATGAATGATTTTATTTATTCACGTATAATTATTCTGAATCCCCGTGGTGTAATCTTATTGGAAGAACAAACCCATCATTGTTTTATAGCTGTGGTACATTGTAGATCCTGTTGCAGTGAATTAAAATTCCCCTTTCAGATGATTGACACCGCAGTGGGATCAGAAGCCTTACCTTTCCATGTCCAGTTGAAGACTCTTCTGGACCAGGAGTCCAGATACCAGCCCAAGCTGTGTGGGTTGAGGATCATCGAGGCCGCTCACGACAATGGCCTGAGGATGACCACGAGTCTGAGGGACTTTGAAGTGAGGGATCTGTTATCTTTGTCCCGGTTCTTCGGCTTCAGCGCTGAGACCTTCTCTCTGGCAGTGAACATTCTGGATCGATTCCTGGCTCAAATGAAGGCATGTAATAGTTTAAAATCCTATTGGAGCTGTATCTGCAGCTGCCACTTTGAATAGCTGGTGTTTATTCATTTTGTGTTGTGAACAATCCGATTCATAAACCAGAGATTGAGTCTAGTAAGTCAGTGGTCTAAATCTTTAAAAGCAAAGTTTTAAATTGTCTAACCCACAACCTGTGTCGTGCAGGTCCAGCCAAAGCACCTGTCCTGCGTGGGCCTGTGCTGTTTCTACATCGCTGTGAAATCAGCAGAAGATGAGCGCAACGTTCCCTTGGCCACAGATTTAATCCGGATCAGTCAGCACCGGTTCACGGTCTCGGACATGATGAGGATGGAGAAGATCATCCTGGAGAAGCTCTACTGGAAGGTGAAAGCCACCACGGCCCTACATTTCCTCAGGCTCTATCATGTGCACATCGTTGAGCAGTTGGCCACAGAGAGGTAAGGGTGCAGATTGCTCAAAAGGAGGGGAGGGGTTCTAGTGTGCCCATCTTAGAGGGGGGACCACTGGCACCACCATGAATGTTGCTTTACTGGATCAATAACTTTGCCTCACCCCTTTTGCATTGTTTCATGAATTATGAATGCCCTACATGCAATTTATGCAAGTCTTGAAAGTATGCAGATGTGATGTTTAAATCCATGGTACAAGCAATGGGGTCGTGCAGTGTTTGAAGGTATCAAGGTGGAGACCAGGCAAATGGGAATTTAAAAGTGCATTTTCTTTCACTCATTAGAAAGTGGCTGAACGTGGATCGACTGGAAGCCCAGCTGAAAGCGTGTCATTGCTCTTTCGCCTTCTCCAAAATAAAGGTAGGAAAAGGATTTAAAATTGAGATTGCAATAGTGTTCGACATTGGGTAATGCAGAATGTTTATGGGAGTTCTTGCTGTAAACCAATTGGAATCTGATTATGCCGTAAGGTTTTGCATTAAAGTATGTTTTTAATATCCCTTATTTTAAATGAGGCTAGTAGTAGGTTGGCTTTATTTAATGAGAACCTTGATCTTTACAGTTTAATTCTAGTGTGGCTGGCTTTGAATCCCAGATCAATGGCTCTATGCAAGCCTTCTGGTCTCTGATCTGTGGTGCATTGTGATTTGAACTCTGCTTGAGGTTTTCAGTGAGTCTCCTAGAAGTGGAAAAAAAATGCTTGTTTGCATTTTCCATTTCATTTGAAAGGCAATTTAAGTAAATTCTTATCAAAGCTAAAATGAGTTTGAATGTTAGAATATAGGTTCTGACCTTGTTGGTGGTGTAACTGCATGTTAACCAGTGGAATGATTTGCTTTTCCAGCCCTCTCTTCTTGCTCTGGCTATAATTGCCTTAGAAATCCAAGAGCAAAGCCTTCATGAAGTGACTGAAGTGCTGCAGGATCTACAACAGCATTGCAATGTAAGTGCTCCAAGTTTGGTAACCTAATCTATGAAACATTCATGTGTAGAAACTGGATATGACTAGCATGAACTAAGGCATTTACATGGCCAGCTGTGTTACAGAAATATACCATGATGCATATCGATTATGTAATGCATTACATAACATGAAGATTAACGTTAAACCTAACCAATCAGGTTTTAGATTTTGTTGTACGTGTCTGTGATGTCAATGAATGTCATGAAGTAGTGTCCATGTTAGTAAGCTAAATTTCCATGTTCTTTGATTTGATTAAATGTTCCATCTGGTTTTAATTTGCGTAACATTTCAATATTAAATTGTTCCAGATCAAAGAGGGGGACTTGATCTGTGCGAGAGAGCTGGTGGCAAAATGCCTGGCTGAGTATTCCTCGACGAAGTGTACCAAGCCAAATAACCAGAAACTGAGATGGATTGTGTCGGGAAGGACTGCAAGACAGCTGAAGCATAGCTACTATAGGATCACTCATCTTCCAACGATTCCTGAAGCTGCTTATTAGTAAAGGTAAAGGACTGAGGTTTAAAACCTGAATTTCTTGCAGTCTAGCCTCTAAAAGTCTGAGGAAAAACAGGAATTCTGGTATCATTTTCATGCATTAATTTTTTTTTTTTTTTTTTGATTTAGGTACTGGAGATTTGAAGAATGAAGAATACAACCCCCCCCTCCCCCCCCCCCCCCCTTTCCAGCAAAGCAAAACATTTGAAATGCACGATTAGGGTAAACTTACAAAACGGGCAACTGCAGATTTAATTGTGAATTGGACAGTCTTTAGGTTGTCTTGATACCCCCCTGCAGTATTTTTCCAAAGAAGGTGTTCCTGAGAAGTGCTAAAACGTTGTGCTTTTTGTGGTGCTTCTGGCTCATTAATTCAAAGCACTTCTAGGACAACTTTTAATCCCAACATAAAAAAACAAGGCAAACTAAAACGAGCCTCCAGGGATAAAAAAGGACACAGTTCATATTGAGGTTTAAATGTGAAGTGATTGAAACTGAAATTGATTCTAATTGCGGCATTTGCACATTTTGAGAAGTATTTTGCTATAATTACTTAATGCAGTGAAAGACGCGTTTTCTTTTGACATTTTCTGTTCAACCCTTGTTTATGGGTTGGAAATGAACCAGTTGTATGGTATTCCTGAGCATTTACCTTTACGTCTGACAAAAGGTGGCTTTCATTTTCTTTCAATGCGTTAATGTTTTTGAAAAAGCTCACGGAGGAACAGGCAGGGGAAACCCTGAATGTCAGTGGATGAAGGCTTGCATTTGTGTATGTATGTTCTCAGTTTAATCGGCACCGTGTTTTAATGTATGAATACTTGGCACTGGTGATGGTTTAAAAGCAATAAAGTATTGAACCACCTAGGTCCTCAGTCCACTATGTGGAAGAGGAGGGAGAAGGGTTTTGTGATGACTTTAAAATCGTGAACCAAGAAATCGGGCCCAAAACCCTTACACTTCCAATCTAGGTAGCTGAACAATCGTAATGCACACTCCTACCCGAGGTTACTGTAACTTATTTTTTCCTTTTCTTTCCTTCCTGAAGTTGAGGAACTTATCCTTAATCTATATTTTTTGATCGAGCATGTACAGCCGATTTGTGGCCTACATCTCTTCACAAGTGCCCCGGTTTAATTAATGGTTTGTATTTCTGTTCTAGACCTTAACTACTTAAACAACCTGTTCTGGAGCACTTGAATCAAATCATGAAAAACTTGCTGGGCATAGTGCCATTTTAAGAAGTCAATTTCAATTAAAGGCTACATGCAAATGGTAACACATTCACTACTTATAGCATGTAGGTCACCCTTTATTTGATTACTTAAAACTGCATTGTCAAATGTTACAATATTGTATTAGGCATTCTTAAAACTGAAATGCGTATGGCTTAACGAATTGCAGAAAAGGTCTGTACTCTGCTTATTCATTGTTTCAAGCTGTGTTTTGGTGATAGTTTGAAAATTGTGGGATTTATGGATGTGGTACTTCTTGGAGACATGGCATACATTTCTAAAATTGATACTTTCTATCCTGCCTTCGTTCAGTATATGAACTAAGCCCTCACTGGCCACATATATACATTTAGAATTTAGTGATTTTGTAAAAATAAATGCCCCCTTCAGAATTTAACACACTGAATGCAAAGTGGAGCAAATACTGCTTTACTTCTAAATTTTCTATACTGTCATGGCAGGTTGTTACCATTGATCCATCAAATACCACTTTCAATTTCTTTGTAAGATGCAGTACTGAGTGAAAATGGTTTCTACTGTGAGAAATAAGACTGTAGAGTGCTTTTGTGCGCTTCATTTCTCGAGGACTGCAATCTGACTACTTTTTTCCAAGATTTGACCTTTCAATAAAATGTTATTGAAATGTATGAACCTGGTTTGTGTTTATTCCAGCAGTTAAACATCTTTCACCACTTTTGTAATTTGTCTAAGCAGTATTAATTGAACTACCTTTTATCTGGATTCAAATGGATTTAAACTAGTTTCACATTGATCTAATTAAGGTTAATATTTTCCACTTTTTCTTAGATGTATAAATCACCTATTTATACCATAAAGGATCACATTCAAAGGTTAAAGTCTCAAGACATTTTGAATCGGATTTGAATTATTTTAAGACTAATGTAACCCTACCTTTTGAAGACCACTGTTTCAATTTAAACAAGAAAACAATTAACTAACCTGAAGTTTAAATGCTCATTAAAATGGCACAATGCTGTCAAGAATAGGATGCAATCTGATCATTTAAAACTACTCTCAAGAAGGCAATGGGGAAATGACAAAACTTTTTTAAACTTTCTCCATGTTGTTGCCAGTAATTTTGTCTGGAATCATTCAAATTTGCTACATACACTTTTGAAATGAATCTATGCTTCATCCATGAAGGTGTAAGTGATGTAAATATTCATAAATTACACCAGTAAGTTCAAACCCAAAACTTAACCCATGACCAACCAAATTATTTAATAAATGTTACTGTGAGGACCAGAAGTGATGTTTTAACTATCAGCACGAAAGGTAAGTAGTCCTATAGATCGTTTTGTGGCTGTTCAACTCTAATAAAAGGTAAAGCCCCAACTCCAAAAATTGTAGTCTTTATTTAGTCTGTGAAGCATGTCATCGTGCTGGTTGGTAAAGCGAATGAATGGTGTTCTTGCAATACTTTGGTAAACCAGTCATTTTTCTTCTGTTTTCTGTATTGCTCAAGGATATAACCTCACACCTGAAGTAAAACATTTCTCTGGAAGAGTCTTCTGCTGCTTTAAGATCTCCCTCCACATCCAAAATGTGGTCATTGTAGCAATCCTATGAAGTGAAACTGCAGAACGGTTTATTTTCCTAAATTTGAAAAGTCTGGTCCACCACCAGCAAAGTTCCCAGAAATCTCTGCACCACTGAAGTCAAAGCCAGGATTCTGTAGGGAAAGAAAGGAACAAGCGCGGCCTCTTGTCAACGACTAGGCATGTTGCACAATCATTATATTCAATAACAAGAGATGGGAGCATTTTATTAAGTCGTAGATGTTTTCAAGCTTTTAAATCTTACCTCCCTCTGAAACCTCTCCAGGGTCAGCTTCTTCTGCATCTGGTCCTGCACCCAGGGGTCTGCGCAGTACTGCCCCTCTAACAGAGACAGCCAGCAGTTCCCCGCCTCCCGGTTGCTCTTCATCAGAATAATCTGGATCAGTTTCCTGTCCTCTGATAAAGCACATTGAAGGATTATAAAGTATTTAATGCAAAAATGTTTATATAAAAAAAAAACACTTTAAACATTAGAAGATAAACAAACAATCTGTGGCTACGAAGATCTAAGTTTACTGATTTCCTACAATCATTGTTTTAAAGATGCAATACACACTGCAAGGGAATATGGGAAATTAAAAAACCTATTTCCACAGCTCACTCACCCAGTGTCCAGGTTGCCTCATCTTCTACAGTACAACCAAAAAGTTTTCCCTAAAAGTACAAATACAATCATCAGTCCCAAACTTCACCAGGTCCAAATTAAAACAATGATAGACTTACAGACAACACAATCATGGAAGTGATTAAATTCGTACAGGAAACAGTATATAATTACTGCACGTCACGATGAAGCATGGTGTATTAATTCATGTGCATTCATCGCGGTATTTGATCTGTGACTACGTAACTGCCCAAACACTATTGATTTCTATATTTAATAGCTATTCTGACACTGTCCTAGCAGGATGGCAATGCATGCTGAATAAACACGATTCCTACCTTAATCATTTCTCGTCCTTTCACACACACGTCTATTTGTCTGCTGCCGAGGTTACATTTAATCTCCTTGGCAGAAGTCCCCGGAGGCACGTTTACTTCAATAAAAACCTCCTCCATGGTTTGGTACCACGACCCCCAGGGTGTTTTACAGGGGATAATACCGCTCCTTTCGTCAAAATGCACCGACATGCTCTAACCTTGTGTCACAGCAGTCCCTGTATCATTCACCGGGATTTAACAACGGTCTATTGATACCCTGTGTGCGTTTACCACACTGCACCCAATGTAAAGCCTCACTGGGAAGCCCACGGCTCTGTGAGGAATATATATGTATGTTTGTGTGGTTTAAGGCCATGCACAACTTGCTGTCCAGCTGTTTACTTCCCCCGTCTCTGCTGCACTTAGGATACGTGCGTCAGCAGCAGCGCCAACGTAAAGACGTCATTCCGTTAGGAGGCGCGGTACAAGCGTGCTCGTTCGCGGGATTGTAGTCTTTCGAGAGGCGGCTGGTCCATTTCTGCAAATGTGCAAATCAAATGCACGGGAAAAGCGCCCGCGAAGGTGGTCGCATGAATTTAAAGGCAAGAACTGATAAATACCGATGCAGTGAGGCGATTTTAAATGGAAATTCCGCTTTTTACCTAAAGTACTTTGTAGCAGTAGCCATTATAGTGAACTGCACGTCTGGGACGCGTTTGTTTTTCTTTCCTCCCTATCCTTTAACAGACCAGAACAAAAAAAGTGATATTGAGCTATCCGTGCGTTTATACTTAAACTGCAGAGCATTTGCAGCGTCTGGTTTAATTAAGCTGACTGCCCAATCCGCTGCGCTGTGCTTGATATCTGTTTTGCATGCAGCAGCTTTGGCAATGATTAAAACTCAAGAAGCCTTATCAGGGACACTGTATTCCTGGAGCACCAAACCATCACACAGTAACCCTAAGCCACATCAGTTGTGCAGGGGTTCTGTTAGAGACTGTGTTAAACTGTCAGTCTTTTAAATACCATATCTGTTGCTATAAATAATACAGGGAGTACCTCTGCAAGCTTTATAAAACAGCAGTTCTGTGTGGCCCTATGAAGTTCATAAGACACAATTAATTGGCATAGAACCCGTAGGCCTATATCCCTACCAGCAAGCTGCCGGTGTTTCAATCAATCCCAAACAGTGGCATGTTGATTTGAACAGCACTGTGCTGCACCACAAGAGTGGTAATGAAGCATAGAAGTACATAACGCACCATGCAGCACTCAAGAGTGTGAAAAAACAATAGAATTTAAAATTGGTATGTCTGCTGGCATGCAACAATATTTTTATATGGAGAGGAGAAGCTGGTTCATGAAATGGGCTGTGTCTTCTGTATTGCATTTCTGTTGTTTGATTAATTGGTCTCTTCTGGACTGAGGTAATTAGGAGAGAATCAGGGGTAGGACATCTCATGATTACACACTGCGTCTACAGTGTGACTTGCATTTTTTTTATTTTGGAATACCTGTGTGAGTATATTGTTATTGAAGAAGGGCTAGCAATTACTCTGCTGCCTCCAGAGGTTAACCGATTACCGTAAGACTGCATAAAGAGCTGTTCCCTGCTGGGTGTGATGTGGAAACCTCTTGAATCATTGGTTCAGTGCACAGCATGATTCGCCTTTGAATTGCAGCAGGGGTGACAAGGTAATGGCATACTGCAGTGTTGAGACTTGAACATGGCCCACACACACCAAATTGCTTACTTTTGCAAGATTCTGGTTTTCCTGAGCACCAGCACTATTTAATTCACCGTCCTTCCAGTTGTTTATGAAAGTGCTTTTAAGAATCCATGGAGATGGGCAGGATTTGACAGCTGGATCTGCTACTGCACTTTGCTTCATTATACCCTTTCTGCGACCTACCGTTTCTTTACCACTGTATAGGCTAGTATATGGATGCAAACCTTGCCACTTTAAAGTTGAGTAAAGTAAAAGGTTTTGGCAAATGTGTGAGCTGTGTTGGCAATCAATGTAATGATGGTCTTGGGTTATGGTGAGGTTTCATTTGAGATACATGTATATATAAAGCTATGTTTTTCACTGATATTAATTTTAGGCTTCAGATTAGTGTTAGGATTTGGGTTTCGCTATTGTTTAGGTTTGTCTGTCAATTTAAGACTCATCCAAACCCAAGTCATGTATTCATAACTGAACTGTAATCCATATATTTCCTGAACTAATCAAAATCTAAATACGCATCAACCACAATGTAATCCTTTATTTGAATTATATTCTAATCAAACAAATCCAAAAACCAAATCTAAAATAATCTCTGTCCATAAAGTGAACATAACTGTAACACTTACTTTAATGAAAATCTCAACCGAGTTTGTCATGTAACCAGAATCTGTCCTGTATAGAGTACTGGCACATGCACGCAATATGGCAGGTATACCAGTGGCAATAGCACAGGGTACAGGGCAGGATCCTTCCTGTTTCTGCAGTTTTAAAGAATAACCATGTCTGTATTCAAGATTAGCTGGGTTCTTTTAATGCCAGATCCTTGCAACATTTACAAATCTGAAATTTCTTATTTGCTAGTACAGACCAAAACCTGTGAAATAATCTCCAGAGTTTGAAAGTCTCTGATCAACACACTAGAGGTCCCCATAAACTAGTGAATGAGAACATTGCTGTCCTGTAAAACCCTCTGCAGCAACGTTTATATAAACTCTGCATATCATTCATCTTCACCTTGCCTCATAAGAATTGTTGTTGGTTGAAGTTCAATATTTTGCAGTAGGGGACTGATTTTCTGATTTGGCAAACTGCCTGTTTTCAATATTGTGGATGGCTTAAGCAAAGTTTGGCTGCAGGGACCAGTGTATTTGTGAAGCTGACAAATGCATTAAAGAAAATAAAAAGGAAAAGTGTCTTGCTGTATACCGGAAGCTCTCCAATAACACACGTTTCATGTCACCTCTGCTTTCATTTATTTATATATATATAGCCTGTATATTTAATAAAAAGTCTCAGCTAATAATGAATGCGATCACTGTGATGCACATAAGCTCCATAAGCCTTTTGGGATTTTGTTCCCCATAATGACAAAATAAGACTTCAGTCTGCATCAATGTTCAATTACCTCCCACCCCCTTAATTATAGGGTAATTTTGGGAAAGTCAATAAAATTTTGAAAGGCCAATGAATTTTCTTTAACATGTTAAAAACCTTTGGAAATCTGTAGTTCTCAAAGAGATCCCTCTGTAATTACTGAACTGAATTGCTAACTGTCCCTAGATGCTGCGAGTAGGAGAATGTGACATTGCATCCAGTCATGAGTAAATATGAAAAGAGAGAGGATTAGAGATTAAGAGCCCTGGGAATATCTTTTAATGTTTTCTCTGCCTGATTCCTATGAAGTCTTTGGAAGCAGGTTAGGTTTTATGACTCAAAGCATCTACCATTTCTCATTACCAGGTGTTGGGAGTGGTGTTGATAGTGGAACGGTGGGGGACATGTCGTGAAAATCAAGGTCAGATTTTTAAGTTAAACACTTACAGGTGCCATTTGAATGTTCCCAACTTGAATCAACATGTTTATGTCTGCACCATATTCAGGCTACATTATTTATAAGCATCTTTGAAACCATTCATCTTATGTGAAAGGCTGGACAATTATAATGGTTATTAATTGGCATATATAATCTAATGTTTATTTATAATGCAATGTAACATTTCAGATTTCAGTTCTCATTAAAGTTCCACACTGCGGCAGGATTTTAAGCCAGTAGTGTTTGTGTGCTTCATCGTCAGTGCAGAACTTCAGCCGGGCGGAAACATGTTGTGCGGTCATGGTCACCCCTGACACTTAGATGGCAGTATTGCTGCAGCAAACCGATCTCACCATTCTGCTGCCTTGTCAGCCTGACAATACCATATTCTGAATGTACCACACACAAATTAAAATGACAGCCAGTGTTAAAGACTATCCATGTGGAACATGTAAAACATCAAATAATAGCTTTTATAGGTGTATCAGTCCTTGTGTGTGACTGATAAACAGCACAGTACAGATGGAAGAGGAATTAAAAGTGTTTTAAGTATTTTAAAGCTGGCATATAACTGCTGTTTCACAAAGAGGTTTATTGTTATTACCTGCAGTAATATGCGCTTTGAGTTGGGACACCCTTTTACCTTGTCTCTCTGCTCAGGCATTAATAATTACAACCAAGAGAGAACCTTTACATACAGGTAGAAGTATGTGTGTTTATTTTGTAAAACCAATGCAGTCTGACTCCAAAGACATGTTTAATTTTGTTCAGTTTGAACTGGACAGTGTTTATTATTGATTCCTCTGGCAGATGCCTTTGAAAAGGACCAAATCTGTTGTCCTGTATGCCAAAAACAGAACCCGTCGCCAGTCTTTACAGCAGTCCAAATTGAAGTATCCAGCTGTCCTAGATTCCTGTAACCCTCAATTATTCCAGTTGGCTTCTGATTATTATTGCTGTAGAACCATGCAGTTGTTATTCCAGTTGAGATCAAATCCCCCCCCGCATCCCCCAAATCAAACCACTTCCAGTTCGCCTTTAAATATCTCTGTGAACACAGCTTTGACAGGCTGATACAGGGTTTGGCTGGTCTGTCGGACACAGACCCCTGCTCCTGTTCTGCTGGTTCCATTTGGCTCATCGGGGTGTGGGGGGGTTTATTTATATAAATTCTGCTCAGTTGTACTAGTGCTTTTCTGATGTCAGCCAGGTTATTCAGATTAACTCTAGCTTGTGGTTCTTATGCCACTATACGTTCAGTACGCTTTTAGGTGTTGTTCATAAATGTTTACACTGAAGGGTAAAAAACCATCTATATATAGGCAAGCTAGGGAACCAACTGAGGTCACCTGGTTCAGTCAAACTGATTACTATTTCTAAAAATGTTAGCTGGTCCAGAAACACACTTTCCCCATTAGTATATCCATGAAGTTTTCATAACCTGGCAGCTGAACAATAACAAATGTAGCAGGGATGTCAGCTTTAATGATCGTACCATCGCTCTCAGTCAGTGTAATGAATGTAGTGTTGCTGGACACGTTTTTTTCCAGGGCAGTTGTGAAATAACTTTTAATATATAAAACCAAGGCCCACATACGTCCCTCCAGAAACAATCCCACGGAAACACTGCTGAGCTTGACTGAGAGCTGGTGTTGATGTAGAGTGCAAGGCAGTTTAAAGGCACTTCAGTACTCTGTTTCCAGATAAGTATCATTAACAGGGATCCACCCCCCCCCTCTGTTTTCTCTTGTTAAAATAGACAAGCTTTAAATACATGGAGGGCCACGTAACTTTAAATGAGGAAGATGACATGAGGTAAACAAGGGCCCATCCCCATGCAAAGAATAGCTGTTGAAAAAGAGAGCAGGGCACATCTAAACAAATACAGACATTAACACAAATGGAGTGACACTTAAACATACCAAAATAATACAGGATCTAAACAGGCGTTTATTTACTTTAAGATCAATGAATATTGCATTTATGTAGCACCCTACATACTTAAAATGCCCCGAGGCTATGTACACAGTGGACCATTGCCTGATAATGAGGGCTGTTGTTAAAAAAAAAAAAAACATTGATGTCAACAGAAGGAAAAACTGATAACGTCAAGATTAAGATTTCACAGTTAGCCCTGGATTTATTTAACTGACACATATAAGCAGTTAGAGAAGTAATGTGTTCATTTTAACGCATTCTGTATTTGTTCAAGGACAACACAATTTTCTTCGTAAAAATTCACCAAAGTACAAAGTTGTGCTGTCCTTGAACAATCACAGAATGTGTTAAATTTAACACATTCGTTCTAAGAGTGTAATTAATTGGGCAACCTTTTAGCTTTTACTGCTCTTTTGTGGGGATGTGAGTTAAATTATCAAGAACAATCAGATGGGTATCTTTATTTTGGGGCTTTTGCTGGTGGTATCAAAGACATAATGAAACACTAGAGAATGACTTGGCAGCATTGTGATGAATCAGTTAATGTGTATCCGAATAAGAAGCATGCCTGTAGTTAGGGAAAGCAGCAGCTGTAAGTGTATGCTTATTTTCTACTATATGTAAAGCTTTAGATTACTTGGAAAACCAAGCTCTGAATTGAGGAGATGCTTGCCTGCTGTGAAATGTGCAATAAACCCATCTTGGTAACCTTATGAGCATGTAGAAAAACTGCATACATAAACATAATCCAGTGTATGAGGTGGATAGATGCCGCATATGTATGAATGGCATAATAAGCATGCAAACATTATCGGTATAATGCCAACCAACTACTTCAAACATTTTCAAAGCGTGGAGCTGCTGGGATAATTAAAATAAGGTAAATATATATTCATGGTTCAAAGAATGTGCAAGGAAGTCAGTTTGAAGTCCATTTGGAAAAGCATGTTGGTAAGGATGCAGGAAGGAGCGTGTGAGTGTCTCATTCTGCTGTGAAGTTGTTGGCCCGAGTGTTGTCGTGTTCTGCAATAAGCTGTGATGATGTTATTAATTAGAGCTTCTTATTTCCAAAAATAGAGCTACTGATCTCTGAAAATCATCCTCACACCTCCGACTGCCTGACCACAGGTGGAGATGCACCTCACTGTTCTGCTTTATTGGGACGTTTCCAAGAAAAAGGACTTCAAAGCACTACTGCCATGCACTGAAATCAAGGGTTAGAATTTGTGTCAGTTATAACCTTCTTCTTGGTTTCAATGGAAGTCATTATAATGGCTGTAAAAGTACTGAATAAGCATCCACACATAATGATAGGTTGCAATTGACCTTTGTATTTAATTAAAACAAACTAAAATGTAAATTCCCATTTCAGATCCCAGAATGATTAAATATTGCTATGGTGATTATGGTCACACCCTTTACATTTTTTTAAATTGAAGTGCAAAAAACTTTAACATCCCCAGCTTCAGGTCTGAAGTATGGTACTGTACTATAGGCATGGTTCAGTTATGACAGTACAACATTTAACTAGCATTACAGCTATTTGTCTGATGTGCTGTCATTGTTTCCTGTTAAAGACTTGAACAATGTAACTCTCGGGACCATTTTAATTAGCATCAGTATTGATGCCGGTCAGTTCCCGAAGTCTGAGGGAGCAGATGATGGTACATGATTGGAGTGAACTGATTAATACGCCCTGTCATTATTTCTGTATTTCTATTCTGTATTGATAAGTTAGAGCTTTTTAAATGTTTTAAAGTTGCTTATTTCTCCTTTTACCATTTTGACTGCCTCAAGTACATCAGATAAGGCCTTTCTCTCTCTCTCTCTCTCTGAATATATATATATATATTTATTTTTTCTCCCCTACCTTCCCCCCACGAGCACGGGGCACCCCCACTGCCAGCGTGCTTTCACCATGGGCGACACTGCTTAACTCTCCGTGGGGGATCATATGTAGAAATGGATGTTCACGGTGTGGTTAATCTAGCTTGCTTTTGCAAAGGACAAGCCGTCCTGTTTTCTTTGTCGATGCAACTTAACCTACTTTCCTTCCCATTTGTCCACGGAGACTTGTGCATCTGTTTTGAGCCTCCTACCCGCACTGCTTATCAGAAAAAGAGGCCAATCAATACTTGCCTTGCAGGTATAACGTCTTCAGAAAACAACAAAAAACTCGGCTTTATGTGAGTGCCTAGAAAAAGCCTGGGTTTACTCTTTGTTTTTCTTTATATTTATTCATCATCATTTCTATAATTATTTCCCTATCTATTTATGTCTTTGTTTCCTATTTATTACACTTTTTAGTATCTGTGATTTATGGTGATCGATTGAAATGTGAGAGACAACAGGAAACAATTCCAGGCAGTGTGCCAGCAGGCCTTCTGAGAGCGGCCTCTAATATCTGAAAGCACCTCAGTCTCAACCCAAGCACTCACTCCTGCTCAATACTAGGCTTGTGCCAGGTCCATACACTCCTCTATTCTGCTTAGCCCGCTCTGAGTTCTCTCTGGCATCCACTGATGGCTTCTATGCGACGGCCAAACCCGTTTGCCTCTGGAACTGGATTGTGTATTGTATATCCAACCTACTGAGGTGAAAGTTGAGCAAATTAGTCTGCTGACTGCGGTACTCAGGCAAGATGTTATTTTTTAATGCAATGTTTGCCGCTAGCATGCAGATCAGTGCCTTAAATAGTACACTTCAAAGAGCAGTGTTAATTTAAAAATTAATCTACCCCCAACTTGATGACAGGATTGGTAGAAGGAGCGATGGGGATGCATTATTTAGGGTTATACAATAAACTCTGTCATCTTACTACAAACTTGAACTTCCGCCTTCTCTTGCTTTTATTTATTCATCTGTGCAATTACACATTTAGATTTGTGTTAGTGCATATAACTTTAATCCAAAACAGCAGCACCCTGATATAAGGTTGTGTGTGGGTGTCCTTTTCAGTTGTTTCTGCTGATGGCTGAATTGATTAGTCTCTAGGCTGATTAGAAATTAAAAAATAAAATAATTATCTCTTTTACTATTTATTTCTAAGGCTACCAATATTGGAAGTAGTTGGAATTACTGGCAATGGAAGTAGTTACTGTAAACAAGTGTTAAATGTTAATATATTTTAACAAAAAAGTGAATGTTATTCTTTAGAAAAATCTTACTATGGTTGGGGTTTAACACCAGCAAGCTTTGTGTGATTTATGTAGTCTACTGCTTTCAACATTAATTTAATAACTAGTTGATTTTCACTTCCTGTTCTCCATTTTGGTACACAACCTGACATATGGGCGAGTAGAAGGTCTGTGAGCATTGTCATATTAAACCTGTGACCTGTAACTGCGGCAGAGGGAACGTTCCCTAGCTTTCCTTGGCTTCCTTCTCCGATACTAATTAGTACATAATGCAAGCATATACATCATTCTGGAACATGCTTTTCTTTACTTCTTTGTCCTCCTACACATCAGCCTTAAATAGGTTCCATTTAAATTCACTCTCACCGTGCTTTTCTTTGTCAAGGCTACATCCACACATTCAGTCAGCAGTGCCATAAATGCGTTTTAGCGTGTTAATATAAGTGTCTTTTGACTCCCACCTAACACCGGTTCAAAGAATGAGGTTTGTGAATCCCCTTGATAGAAGCACTTTAAAATGCTTTTACTTGGTGCAGTGTAAATCAGCATTCCATATGGAAAATACACAAATACAGTGCAGAGGCATGCAGTGTTATCACTCTTTAAGCTATTTAAACAAAGTATACATACAGCAGTATTTACTGAAACCAGAGTATATCATTATTTACATCATAACTAATGCCTAGATTTTATATTTTGCAGTGATATGCATTGTATAGTTATGATTTCGATCTTCTATGACTTATTCAGAGTTGGGCAATGAATGGTGCTGTAAAGGAGTGGCATTAGATATGTTTTGGGGGTATTTGCTTCCTTAATACAAATTCTGTACTGGAACAGGGGAAAGTTTTGTGCGTTTGGATCGGAGTTATCTGATGAGATTACTACCCAAAGGGGGATGGCCATTGCATGTTAACATGGTTACTCATAAATGTTTTTTTGTGTGCTGTCACTCAGGCAAACCCCTAGTAGACTAGTACAGCGCACAGACATCCTGCCTCTTTTTGATGATTCTGCCTGAGTGACAGCACACCGCCTTATTCGAAAATTGTTCATGAGTTCCCCATCGTAACATGCAATATCCCTTCCCCCTTTGGGTGGTATTCTGTTTTTCAGATAACTGGGGCTGCATTCGCAACCTGACGTTTTACTGCCGTGTCTGAGCCTGGCAGTGCAATCATTGTATCATTGATCCTCACCATTTACGACGGCAAAGCATTACCTAGGGAAAGGGGCATTTATCTCTCTATTCATTGTTAAAATGGGGATGTCTTCAGCTGTAACGTATTCGGTTACAACCCTGTGCTTGATTGTACAGTGTTCAAGCCATGCAATTTGTCTTAAACAGCCCCTAAGTGATCACTGAGGAGCAATATTGCTGTGAGGAGCAGCTCGGGACTTTTTGAAATGATGGACTGCTTCATGGTCCTTTCACATTAAAGCTACTTCTACTGAGTAGCAACATGACATTGTGCTGTAACATGCCTGCCTATTCACATTCAGTCATGAAGCTAAATGCTAATTTATAAGAATATGTAAGTGTTTTGGCTCACCTGCAGTGCCACCTACTTATTTTAGTATTCGCTTGGAGAATTTCATTCTGAGTGTTGCATCATGTGGTTGGGTCCCTATAAACCTAATCTGATATTCAGCATACTAATCTGTATTTATCAGCATAAAATGTTTTCATATGAATTTGGATTTCCATTTGCAGCTGTATTCAGGTGCTTGTTTATCCCCAAATGATTTTCCGTTTATTTAACACATATAGATTTTTTTTTCTTGCTGACTGAATGCATTTGTATTGTCATTTATTTCAGATTTTTTTTAACTTTTGACCTCTGGGAATAAAGAAAGAGCATTAACACTCTTGTGTACAGAAAAGGGGGCTACTCAACAGTCATGCTTTAGCATCACAATGCAAAATGATATTCTGGATTTTCTTTAGCCTTTATTTTTGCTGTCTGCAAATGTGCAACAAGACTTAATTAAAAGCAAGCTCCCAGTTTAAAAAATGCAGAACAAAGCAATAAGTAGCAGTAGTATATGAAGTAGCATACTTTTTTGATGTCCTGGTTTCCGTTTGATGTTAACAAAATGCTGGAGGTGGTGGAGGAAAGGGGAGAGGATTATTAGGGCAATTTCCTTTCAGTTGAAGATAACATTTAGAGACTTTTCTCCTCAGAGGATCATTGGTCAACTAGGTTTAATGTGCTATGCCCAAGGGAAGTGCCTCTGATTTATGTTGCAACAAAATACCAGGTCACTGGCATGCACATTTTTTGGGGGATTTTTTATATATAAAATACAGAACAGAGAAAATAATGAACAGAGAAACAAACTCTTAACTTTAGGGGTTTCAGATAACCACTTCTCAATATATATTAACATATAAAGATTCTATTCTGCTGTGATTCATCTCCAAATGCCAATTATAAATAACCAATGACATCTATGAATAATAGTGTATGTTTTTCAGAATTATATAAAACATTTCTAAAATTTTCCTTTGTCAACTCATGAATCAAAGCATTAGAACATAAGAACATAAGAAAGTTTACAAACGAGAGGAGGCCATTCAACCCATTGTGCTCGTTTGGTGTCCATTGATATCTAAGTGATCCAAGGATCCTATCCAGTCTATTTGTAAGTGTTCGCAAACTTTCAGCTTCTACCACATCGCTGGGTAGTTTATTCCAGATTGTGACGACTCTCTGTGTAAAGAAGTGTCTCCTGTTTTCCGTTTTGAATGCCTTGAAGCCCAATTTCCATTTGTGTCCCCGGGTGGTTGTGTCCCTGCTGATCTGGAAAAACTCCTCTGGTTTGATGTGGTCGATGCCTTTCATGATTTTGAAGACTTGGATCAAGTCCCCACGTAGTCTCCTCTGTTCCAGGGTGAAAAGGTTCAGTTCCTTCAGTCTCTCCGAGTAGGACTTTCCCTTCAGACCTGGAATAAGTCTGGTTGCTCTCCTCTGAACTGCCTCTAGAGCAGCGATATCTTTCTTGAAGTGTGGAGCCCAGAACTGTACACAGTATCCAGATGAGCTCTAACTAGTGCATTGTACAGTCTGAACATCACTGCCCTTGCTCTCAATTCTACACTTCTGACAATATACCCTAACACTCTGTTTGTCTTTTTTATTGCTTCCCCACATTGTTTGGATGGAGAAAGTGAGGAGTCCACATAGACTCCTAGGTCTTTCTCATGCGTTACTTCATCTAGATCTGTACCTCCCATAGTGTAATTATAGTGGACATTTTTGTTACCTGCATGTAATACCTTGCACTTGTCCACACTGAATTTCATTTGCCAGGTGTCGGCCCACAACTGAATATTATCCAAGTCCCTCTGAATATCCTGTCCTGCCAAGATTGTATCTGCTGAGCCACCTATTTTAGTATCATCTGCAAATTTGACAAGTTTGCTAACTATCCCAGAGTCCAGATCATTAATATAGATTAGATAAAGCACAGGCCCTAGTACTGATCCCTGTGGAACTCCACTAACAACCTCACTCCAGTTAGAAGCAACTCCTCTAATCGACACCCTCTGTTTCCTATACATCAACCAGTTTATAATCCATCTACTTACATTACCCTGAATGCCTACAGCTTCCAATCTGAGGATCAGTCTTTGGTGTGGGACCTTATCAAAAGCTTTTTGGAAATCTAAGTATATCGTATCATATGCTTTCACGTGATCTACAGCTGCAGTTGCATGTTAAAAAAATTCTAATAAATTAGTAAGACATGATCTGCCTCATCTAAACCCATGTTGACTATCTCCAAGAATATGGTTTTCATTGAGATGCTCCTCTATTTTCTGTCTAATCATTTTTTCCAACATTTTACAAGTGATGCAGGTGAGACTGATTGGTCTGTAATTTCCTGGCTCAGTTTTGTCCCCTTTCTTGTGGATTGGTATGACATTTGCTGTCTTCCAGTCTGTGGGCACATCCCCTGTTCTAAGTGTCATTTGGAATAATTGAGTTAGCGGCCTATAAATAATTTCCCTCATTTCTTTAAGTACTGTTGGAAATGTACCATCTGGCCCAGGTGATTTGTTTGTTTTTAATTCTGCTAGTCCCTTTAGTACCTCCTCCTCATTTATCCTGATCTCCCTTAGGGTTTGACTGGACTGATTGTCAACCTGTGGCATGTCATCTGTTTTTTCTTTTGTAAAAACCTCTGTGAAATACTCATTTAGAATATTTGTTTTCCAAGATACCTCCATTTTTGCCCTTTATCTGTTTCACTTCCTCCTTTATTGACCGCTTGCTGTTGTAATATTGAAAAAAGCTCTTTGCATTGGTTTTAGCTCCAAGAGCTATGTTTCTTTCTATTTCCCTCTTTGCTTTCCTGATCCCTTTCTTAAGATCTCTTTGCAGCTCAACATATTCTATGTATTTTGTTTCGTCACCATCCCTTTTGTATGCGCTATACAACATTTTCTTTCTCATTGAAAAACATTATTCATTATTAAACAACTGCCTTACAGAAAAAATGGGCATTTGATGTCTGATGGCCTATCCCTGTTAATATCAATTAAACATTGTGGGATAATTCCTCCAAAAGGCAAAAAGCAGTGATTTGGAAGGAATGAGCCTTCATATGGTAAATACGTCAGTTGCTACGGCACAGGCTTATTGAAATGGGGAGCCAGGGAGATCAAAGAAAAGTAGTTTCTTTCAAAACCAGTGCACAAAGCAGTGGTGTGCTTTTTAGCCTTGAATTTTGGCCTTGAAGAGAATCTCACTGTCACAATGACTGTGACACAGTGAAAACTTTTTATAATGCAGCCTGGCCAGCTATGTGATGATGTACAGAGACAGTAAATATCGTCATCAGCATCATCAGCAATGACCATGAACCATAAAATCAGTGTATCAGGAAATGAGTGTTTTTTTCAACTGAAGGGTAGTACATATTGACTGAAATAAGTGGTTAGTCATGGTATAGACAGATATGCATGTAGTCCTTTGAAGATGGTTAGTTAGCAAGCATTAGAACTAATTTTATTCAAATGAATTCTAAAGTTTTTATTTATTGTTTTGAGACCTCAAACAAGTTGTCTGTACTCATGCCTATGGAAACTTCACAACTGATGCACTGACTTGCTTATGTACAATTCAAAGGAACTTCGGTATTCTCTGAGCGTGTGTTGCACAGTAAATATATTCACAAAATCAGGATCAGCATACCTTTTCAAATCTCCAAATGTCTGCAGTGATTACATTTGTACATTGAGGGAGTAATAAACTCTTAAGAATGCAGTGCAGGCTGTACTAGATCACAGGAAAGCAGGACTCATTAGGAATGGGAAAGCTTTTTGTCTGACTTGAAATGAGAGACTTTGACCTAACAAATGCTTTGCAAAAGCGTTTTGTATAGAACATCTTTGAATGTATGTGTGTTTGTCTGAATTAGGAATATGTGCAGTATTATTGTAATTTCAAAGGATTCCATAAGAAGCAACTGTCTGCTTGTTTTATCTCCCGGTCTTAGGGGAATGGAAAATGCTTTGCTTCAATTCTATAGCCTCTCTGCTTTTCAGGTGAATTTTGTAGTTTAATGAGCCATGGAGCAGTTCACCAACTTGGCTCCATGGATGTAATTGCTTTCTAATATACCCTGTCAGGTATTGTTTAGTGTCACGAACCACTTTGGTCTGTGATTAGCCACCCATGGAATATTAAAAATGCTTTTGATAGGACCTGCAATAAAGTTTTGTACATTTATGAACATTTTAATTGGTGAAACAGCTTTTATTTTCTGAAGCTTGAGAACTTGCATCAAGTTATCAGCAGGGTAATTAAAGATTTGCTCCAGAGTGCTCTGTGGTCTAATTAAATACTGGCATTAATTAGTTTGAAATCTAAAATAACTGACCAGTGGCTAATTATCAGCAAGGAAAGAAGAAACACGTTGTTCTTTGAGATTGATAATTTTTAGAAACTCAAAAAGCAAGTCAGGATTAACTTTTAAAAAGGGTTCAATTTTTAGTTTTTTAACCTATGAAGACCAATCATGAAAACAGTTTATATTCCAGTTGTTTTAAAGGTGTCAGTCAGTATAGGCAGTGCCCTTTTATTAACTTTCTGCTTTTGGGCACGTTGGCCTAAAAAGTGTATTGGCTTGATATCATCTTTCTCGTTAGCTGTAATCTTGGACTTCAACTTCTGCAACTCTGTTTTCAGTTTGTGGAAAGTTCAATCTGCTGTAAACTCCCACTCTTTAAGACCGAACCACTCACTTTGAAGTGGAATAATTGAGAGGTACTTCAATAAGGTATACGGTTAAGGTGTTTATTGTGGACTTGGTTACAGGTTCTCTATATGCAGTAGAATGACCAGGCATGTCTTATTTCTACTTTATTTTTTATTTTTTATTATGTCAGTTGGGAAATAGTTTGTATTTCTTGTATATCTGAAACCAGTAAGTGCAATCAGTAAAGCAATTAAACATTTGTTTCAGAGTACACTGTGTTTTAATTGAATTGAAACCCTAATTAGCTTTGGAATTAAAAATAATTGACCAGTAGGTAATTAAAAGCAAGATAAATAACAAGCTGATCTTTGATAGTTAGGCTGCTCACCATTTTCGTCATTTTTATTTTAATTACACATAATCCACCCATTTGTTAACTGATTAGGAGTTCTATAGCTTTCTAAACGGATACATAATAAAATGCACTGTAGTTCATCTCTCTGTGTTGTAAAAGTAACTGTATCAGTTTTAAATCCAATTAAGTATGAATTGCAAAACACCCAGGGGGTGACAAGATGTCCCTAATATAACCTGCCAAGAAAATGCCATTCAGATCGTCCAATATAAGTCTTACATTTCCAAATAAATATCTCTTCTGCTTCAGTGATTTTGTGTTAACATGTAAATTAT
The DNA here is from genome assembly GCF_036373705.1 of Amia ocellicauda. Lineage (NCBI taxonomy): Eukaryota > Metazoa > Chordata > Actinopteri > Amiiformes > Amiidae > Amia > Amia ocellicauda. The sequence goes on from NC_089860.1 coordinate 22,444,481, forward strand.
CTAAATATTGATTGTAGGGGTGGATGTGGGTGTTAGGTGTTGAAAGCAAATAATTAAAAACAAAAAAACAAAAAATGCTGAAAGGTTCAACTTTCAAGCAAATCTGAGGGAGTGTGTCAAGTGGGTATTATGAACAAAGCACAGATGTTTAATAGCACTGGACTGTAATCCACAGGCAGTAAAGTAAGACTCTTAAACTCAACTTCTGGAGGGATGCCTTCTTTTTGTCGCAACCGAGTTTCCTCTTCCTTTATTACCGATTAAGCTGATGAATGGAATGATTGTAATGCTTCTCTACCAACAGCAATAAATAAAACATTGTTTACCCATGGTGTTACACCTATATTTTTCTTCTGTGCACTATTTGCATAATATATATACGTTTCTTCTGTACCCAAAACACACATTAAATAACATGAATAAATAAACAAAGTATGGGACAAAATAAATACATGTGTGTTATTCAAACAGCTGTAGCAACACACTGTAGACTTTTTAGGTTTTTATTCCTCTGAACCCCTGCTACTTGATCTTTGAAATTCTCTTTTCCAGCTACATATAATAAACAGGTACTGACTGAGGCTGGACAGCAGACATGCAAACAAAACTTGTGGAGTGTTTTTACAACGTATTCTATGTGCTAACATGCTGCAGCCAGCTTGCATGTGAACAGACCCCGCTAGGGTACTTGGCACGTGTACTGGCCATGGAACAGTGCAATTTGAAGCAGAGAACCAGCAGGCTCGCATAAGATTATACTAATTATAAGGTCACCTGCTGCTTCTATTCTGTGCGATTCCCCATCAATGCTACCTGGACCTTAAAGTGCTAATCGTGGTTTTTGGCATAGCAAATAGAACACTAGATATTATAAAGTTACATGTATTTACTGTCTGGATCTAATTGTGACGCTAATGTAGAGTGGCAATGGATAACAACCTGGAATGCCAGTACATAAAGCTCCATTAATACAAAGGGTCATTTGAACCTGTAGGTTTATGCCCTTAAAATAGTGATTTTAATGAAGTATGATTTGGGGGAAGTTATGTATTCCACAGATAGGACGTATTGGCTAAGGTTTAACTTTGTTTCGAACTATTTCTTCATAAGTAAATAAATCTCATGACCGTTTAAACAGTCTGAGGAGGTGAGCATGTGAAGGGAACAATCCAGAATGACATACTTCCTACCTAACACCGTTTATTTTTGTATAAACTTTATTGGCATTTCAGCCAAATTAAATAGAATTTATACAGCTCTAGATTTACTGTAAACGTAAATGTATTCTTTCTTGGATATGTTAGAGTTTGTAACACTGAAAAGGCTTTGTTAAAGCTATTGCATTTCCATCTATATCATGAAGCTTCATACTCATTCCTTTTTTTTTAAATTCTGGTTCAACTAGATTTAAAAGTGAGTGTGGGGCCACAGCTTGATTAATCACAATTTTTGTTGATGAACTGCCATCAAGGCTAATTATTATCTTGGCAGACGTGAGAACCCTCAATTAGATGACTAGAATTCTACAGAAGCAAATTGTCACAATGTCAAAATATATTCCTACACTATGGATCTACGTGTTTGTGAGTAGATCATAAACTTTTTTTAACAAGAGAAAACAAACAAATTAGATGTATTGTTCCGATTATATTTACTGTGGTGTTGTGGAGTGTAGCATTCCTGGGTGGATTTAGCTAAAGTGCAGTACGAGTGTAAGTTATATTTGCACACTCGTACAAGAGTAGGGTAATGGCATTACCACCATTGCAGGCTGGAACAGACGTTGCTATAGCTCTCCAGCAAAATTAAATTCCCCTGGATTCTAAAAATACACCGTGGCCAAAAGCTCGAAAAGCTGTTTAACCCTTAACAGCGCTGTGATGTCCTCTTGAAGTTTCAGTATGTTTGTTTGTCACACGATCCTGTCGCTTTTGCACTCAGGATCTGACATTTTCAGCGCTTGAAGCGTAATGGCTTCCAGGTATCTGCTTCCTCAGGGTGGCTTTGTGAGCTGTGTGCATTAGTAGAGTAAAATCCCAGCCTGTAGCCATCGCCCCAAGAGCTCAAACGCATCACATCCCGGGCCCAGACGACTTCTTACTTGTCACCCTGGTGCTCTCTAGCTCTGGAGCCATCTTGCTTTTCTCACACAGTGTGTAAACTTTTCAGTCCTCAAGCCTGTAGTGTTCGCTCTGTAGTGATAAGAAACATAAGAAGGTTTACAAATGAGAGGAGGCCATTTTGACCCATCGTGCTCGTTTGGTGTCTGAGCTTGTGTTTTTTTTTTTATCTTTGTCCGTACCTGAGTTACACCGGCTTGACTCTTTACATGCTGTACAATGCAATCTTTCATCCTCTTCAGAATGGCAATCCCCTCCCTCACTCCCTCAATATGAGTATTATATTTTATATTAAGTGGACATACAGATTTGTCTTGGGCAGTGTTGGATGCTTGCTTAATTTCCACTGTTGTAATAGGCCTGCACTTTGCTTTTAGGCAATGGGATTTTTCTTTTCTTTTTTTTTACTGCTAATGTCTGTCACTGCAAAACCTGGGAGACTTTTATCATGACGGGCTCATTGATCTGAACGCCCTCCATGCTGAATAGTGAGCTAATAGCCCAGGGCACTTCATATCATGCTTCTCTTCATAGTGTTTTTTTGGGGGTTGGGGGTTTACTGTCATTGTTGAAGAGTTATCGTCTAGCATCTCTCATAGGATATATAGCTGTTGCTCGCGGCTATTCGACAATCCGTCCTGGCAATTGATTGTACTGCAGACAGTATTGTGTTGTTGTAGCTAGCCCATTAATGACTTAATTCACTTGTCATGCCATTCAATTGAACGGAGAACATGTTTGGATCAGAACGTCGCTTTTTAGTGGACTTCTGTGTGCTGTTTGGTACAAGTGTTGCACAGTCAGTGGTGCACCTGTTTTAAAGGAGAATATAATTCAGGATCGCCGCTTATAACCACAGAGTGGGTGGATGGAAATTGGGTTTGTTTTCTTAATTTGATTTAGACCAACACAGCTCCTTATACACCACCATGGTTGTAATGTGTAGTTGCTAGGTTACAGAATATTACTTAAATGTTCATTCTCCGGTGTCATAATACTTGCCTGAGTTTTTCCTTCTTCTCTCTCTCCCCTATCAGCTGTGTTTATTCGCAGTCCAACAATGAGTGAACTTCGCAAATGTAGTTATACATTGATTAAAATACAAGAGCGCTAATATCCAAAATTGCTGTATGTATTTCTCCTGGACGAAGGGGCAAATGGAGGGTGTATGGTAGGGGAGTTGTGTTGGGCAACCAATTATTGTGGAGTTGACATAGGTAAGGTTTCTCAGTATTGGCACAACATTTGCCCATGATGCTGGGTTTGATCTACAGTTCCTAGTGTGCATTGGTGGCTTGGCTCAGCTTACCACCAGTAGTACACTATCCCATATCACCATACCACCACAGAAGTGTGAGTTTCTTGGTCTATGAACTCCATTATTTCTACTTGGCTGTCTGCAGAAGTCTCCGATCTGAAGACTAACTGCTTCAGGCCGGCTTAGGACCTGAGATCTGAGCCGTGCCAGATTCCAAGACGGCCCACGTGCCAGCCTCTAATGCAGCGTGACAATGGCCACTTAAGGTGCCACTGCAAGATTAAGGAGTTTGAGCCTCTCAGAGGAGTCGCTTATTGTTGGACATTATTTCTAAACCTTATGCAATCTAGATGAATAAATCAAATCAAATAAGTGTTTCCTGAAATGTTATATTTTCAGTGGTGGACATTTATATAAGTCAAGCATTAGATTCATCTCCTTTGTCCCTGCTCTCCCTATTGGATAGTTTAGGGAACAATTCATTCTCCTGCACGGTGCCCTCAGACAGGTGTGCGCCAGTAACAGGTAAAATGATGTGTTATCAGTTACAAAAGACAGTCATTCTTGCAGGAGAGCATTTATCTACACTAGAATTGTACCAGACTGTCTGTACAGATATCTATGTTGCATGACCAATGAGTCATAATTTATTTTTTTGATCTTGGCTTTCAAATGTTTTTGCTAGTTCATATAAGACAGTGATGCGAGGATAGTGAAAAGACAATTGCCCGCTGAATAAAAAAAAAAATGCTTTTATAGTATTGGGTGAGCAAAGCAAATGCTCAAAAATGCTTATTGCAACATACAGGAAGTATCACTAACAGTATATATTTTACTGTAAAAGGACATTGAAAAGGTCTGACCATGAGAGATGGTGCAGCTTGAATGCATTCTTTAGCCTTTATGCTTCATTTCAAGTGTGTCAAATATTTAATGTTTCCCTTTTAACAAAATAACGTTGAGTAATTTGACGAGTGTAATTTGAGACTAAACAAATGGCTTATTACGTAGAGGAGATGTCCTTCAGATTGTGATGTTTTGTGTTCTGTCATGTTCTGTGATTAATTTAGCCCACAATTAGGTCTAAATTGATTTACTATGGGACTGAGTGCGTGTCTATCCATAGGGCAGGTATACTGTGCTTTCGCTTCGATACATGCCGTGGGCAGCAGAGATAAGTGCTCATCGCGTAGTTCGTAGTTGGCAGAAGACAGCTGCTGCCATCCACAGAACCCACATAAAGTTATCATGCAATGCTGTTGGGCTCCTAAGCCACAGTTAACAATTAGTGTCATCAATGTAAATATGAGCTAAATTAACAGGCATACATTATGAGAGACTTGTATTCTATTCTTTTGTATGTATATGCGTGTGTATTTTTTAGAGCATGTCATTAATATACTTTATTTTCCTCCCCCCCTTCTCCTTCCATAAATGACTCAATGCACTTTCCCTAAGCGTTATATATGGAGGGAACCTTGGAGCTTTCATGCTTAAAATTGCCCATAGCAGAAAATGTAATGGTTTGTTTTTAAAAGCTTTGCCACAAGGAATTACATTTTTCCAACGAACTCAATGATCACTGCTGCAACGCACTGCCTGGTCTTCAGTAGATGGCAGCAATGGTGCATGCTTAGCTCGAGTTAATTTAATTCACACGGTGCTGCTGCGTGTTTCAGAAGTCTGCATAAGCCTTTCAAGTTCTTCAAACGAGTTATATAAAGAGAAATGAGATCTAGTGTTCCTTAAAGAAAGCCTTGTAAGTGCTTTATTTTGAAATGACATGTATGGATGTCCATACAAATACTTCCAGATAAAGATGGGGGTGGAGGGGGTGAGTAATGAAAGTCACCTAATGCTAGACACACTTCAGATGCAAGCATAATTCCTGCACCTTCTGTATGTCCTTATATACCCTCTTTGTATAAGCAGATGCCTTGCAGGGGTAATGGAAATTAAAATAAGCGTGTCTCTTTGGTCGTTACACGAATACACAAACCAAAAAGAAAATGGATGCCCTCACCTGCCCTTTGTGCCTGATTTTAAAATTAAAAAAAATTGTATTTTTTCTAGAATTTTGGCACCAGCTCAGAAGTTTGCTGTTGAAGCACAGCACTGTTCTAGCCTTTTGGTCTTCAAAGTAATGCTAATTAATTCCCAAACTTTTTAACCGTGCCTTTTTCTTCATCAGCAAAAAAAAGTGGGACGGGGCAAGCAGAATGAGCTTCAAGTCATGTGAAAATCACGATGTGGCATGGGGTTGAAGCATAGCGAGTGATGAGGTTTTGGGGGAGGTGGGGGGAACTGAGAGTTGGAGAAAAGGAACATGTCAAGCCAGGCACCGAAGAACGAGTGCCGGGATGTCGAGGGAGGGAGGAAAGCCAGAGCTACTGAAGAAGCAGTGTCTCTGCATCCCTAGTCTCGCTGACAAACACTTAAAAGGATTCAAGATGGAGAGCTGATATCAGTCCTGACTTGACAAGATTGCACTAGACTTAAAAGAACAGAAACTTGAAACTTAGGTTCTCTTTTCTATAATGACGCACGTTGTTAGGAAAATTACAAGAGTCTGAGATGCCACACTCTGTAGTGCTTGAAAAGGCTGTACCCCATTTTCTCCTGAAGAGTCTTTGGCTTTTAAACCCAAAAGAGGTCAACTTGTACATGCATGTGGCATTAAAAAAAAAAAAAGTAAATACAAATAATATTATGATAGGGTAACTGTAGTCGGTAGTGATAACATTATTAAGCAGTCCTATCCTAGTTGGATTCTTGGGATAACAAAAATTCAGTTTGATCAAAAACTTCAAAGTTGGTTGAAGGTGGTGGTGGACGAGGATTGCATTGCAGTTGCTCCTAGTATGACTGAGTGGTGACATGATTGCCCAAAGTTGAATTACAGTTTCTCATTCCCATCTGTTTTGAGGTTTGACAATGTCATGAATTGACCTTTAAACAATTGAGGACAAAGGCTGAACACATCTTGCCTTAACCTGAGCGCATTTGTTCCATTGTCCTAGTCTGACCACTTTATAGTGCAAATTAATGATTCTAAATACACTTTTTATTGATTTATATTTTATTAAACATGGTCAATTATTATATAATTGACAGTAGGTTGAAACAGTAATCCACAAAAGCACTTTTTCTGACAATTTTACTGTGGTCTTGCAAGGTCCCTTTCAGATACCATTTCAGTCACTCCCTGACTCCCTGTGTAATTGGGACAGTTTTTCAAACAGTAGAAATCTCATGGGCACCGCATGTAAGGCGTATGTTTAGTGTGCCTGTTATTTTTTTTTAATATTGACTGCTTTAAAGGGCAAAGGTCCCAATGCACTCCAAATGCAATTGACAGCATGGGCAATGGGCCAGTTGTCTTTAAAACACAAGTTACTCCTGGCAGGTATCTGCAAGACTTCACATTCACACAGGAGAACAAGAGAGAGAGGGGGAAAGAAGGCGGGGATCAGAAGCAAATCAATGCTCCTGTGAAGATTAATCTGAAAATGAATTGAAAAGGGAAAGAAGAAAGCTGCATGAAAACCATGCACTATGAGCGGAGGAGCGAGGGAATGGCTGCCCTGTGGAAAGCTGTTGAGAGAGTGCTGTGTGAGTAGGGTTGGGGGGGGAACAGCTTTGTTTGGCAGCTGACACCACACAGGCGAGGCAGAGAGGTGTCTCGGGACCCGGGGGTGGGGGGGTGGGAATGCACTTGCGCTGCGTTGGAAAGGGCTTTCTCAGATCAATGTCAACTTTCTTAACCCTTCGCCACGATCAATTATTTATATTCATGAGAGGTATCCGACTGTGGAGAAAAGCTTGCGGTATTGAGAGTAGAATCTAGTTTTTCAAGCTCTCTTTAGACTCCGTTATGTCATCACTTTGCATTCTGCTGTCAATGTGTTTTTACCTTTCCATTCCTTCTCCATCTGTTTGTTCCCAGTCCCTTGTTACCCTTCTTATGTTTCCATTCACTTGGGACTTTTGTTTTTATTTTTTTGTGGTTGCTGGCAATAAATGCTTTCTTCTTCCATTTATTTTAGAGATTAATTTTCTTGCTCCCTTTACCCTCCCTTCACTATTGTGAACTACCCAAGTATCCTATTTACCTTTTCAAACAGGGCTATCTCTGAGTTGAGGATTAATGGCAGCAAAGGTAAACAAAGTGGAGAAATGGGATAAGTAGTGAGGCTGTTATTTATTTTGAAAGTTATTTTCAATCACAAATGTCATGCCCTACCAAGACATTAAGTAGAACTGTTTTGGGTTTGACAGAACAGGCCATATACAGTCTCAGAAAGTATTAGTTCACCATATACAGTACTGTGCAAAAGTTTTAGGCAGGTGTGAAAAAAATCTTTCAAGTAAGAATGCTTTCAAAAATAGACATGTTAATAGATTATATTTATTAATTAACTAAATGCAAAGTGAGTGAACAGAAGAAAAATCTACATCAAATCCATATTTGGTGTAACCACCCTTTGCCATCAAAACAGCATACAGTATCTCACCCTAAGAGGTTTAACAAAGAGTGGTTACTCTTTGTTTAGATTATGGAAGACAATAAAATTGGTAGGTTATGGTAGCTTAACATTTTCTATACATGTATTTAATGCAGTTTTTTCAATTTATAGATTACATTGTCTTGCATTGAGTTTTTAATACTTTTTTGACCATGCGTATGAAATGGAGACAGTTCATATTACAAGATTTACTGCACATAACTACTGGATATGTCATGATTCTTCCACACAATGTTGTTTGCTTTCTACCCGTTGATCCTTATTGCTTTGGAGCCTGTTTCATCTTTAAAAAACAGATAAAGACAGACCCTTTCTGGATGGAAATTGACAGAGACCGTTACATGGGTTAATAGAGCGGCTCTGGGTGGGGAAGGAACAATTGCATTTTTAGCAGGGAAATGTGCTGATTTATTTAGTGTCACAAATCCAGCCACCACTAAATTGATAAATGGGGTGGAAGTGCACCTTGAAGTTCCTGATAGCATTTTCTTGGCAATTATTGGAGACTTTCAGCAGTTGTCAAGATTGTGTGGATGTGATGAGATGTTTTCCTTTAGCTCTGTACCAGTTCTTTTTATGAAGTATGTTACTCCAGCCTGTTTCCCCTCCTTCTGATGGGCACCAATGCTGCTTGATCTGTAATAGACAGTTTGTTTGGAGTAAATCCCATGAGTTAATTTAATTACAGAGAAATTACATTGTGTTGGGAGTGTTCCAATCGCCATTGTTATTTTTTGAAACTTCATCTGCTTATTTATGATGGTTTTGGCCTAAATTACACAATATTCATGTTAATGTGTACCTTATCTTAGGTTGACCCCAGAGTGTGTTCTGCTTGACTTTTTAGTCCATGTAAAATTTTCATGACATCATAGCTGCCATCAGCAATTAGCCTCCGTAAACTGAAAGCTAACCATTGGGTGATGACATGGGGGGGGGAGGGGGATAGTAAAACAGAACCTGAGAGTACAAAGTGGCTTTATCTTGGTATCTAGATGTGTTATCTGTATTAACGGTAAAAGGTTGCAGGGGGGATCACACATTTGCATTGCTTATTGCTTCACTGTTCCCTGCATCATCTTCACCTAACAGCAATGGAAGATCTAGAAGAATGACATGTCAGTGTTTTATCATTCCTGCCTCTGACACCACTTTGGTGTTACACGGACTACACGTTGTCAGCTCCATGAAACCTTTTCTCTCGTGTTCTGTATGTTATCCTTTTTTCACCTGTTTTTTTTTTTCTCCTTTGGGTTCTGCAGGAAAAAAAAAAGCAAGGAGATGTCAGCTGTTTTCCAGGACCCCTGAGCACTCAGCTGACTATTGTTTCTAATTCGCAAGTTCACGGCACTATGAATTATATATGATTGACCTAACAGTTAGGGATTGGCAATCACACTACAAGTGGGCTCTGAAGGCAGTCAGATGGGGCCGTGTGTGGTCAACCATCAATGGTGCGCCGGCAATGGCAAACTGGGAATAGAAAGGCTGCTGTAGCCAGAGGCACGCTAGAACAGTCGTTCTCCATCTGAGGAATTTGCACTGTGGGGTGGCCAGTCTTCCCTATACATGTCAAGTCTTTAAAATATACAGAATGTTTGCACTTAAAATACATTTGGTCAAGTGTAGATTCTCAAACATTCATCTACCTGTATGATGCAGTATACAGCATATTTTAACTCAATATTCAGTTCAACAACAAAGAGCTGATCATTATTAACACACTATTTACTGCCTTGAAGTCAAATCAGTTTTAAAAAAAAATCTCTGCCATGTTCCCACAGACCTCCTGCATGAGAGAGCCTTGAGCCAAGCAACGTGGTCACTGACCTTCATTTTTGGACGCAGTCCAAGTAATAATTGTCTTTGTTTTCCAGTGGCCAAAAGTTTGAGTCGGCTTCTCTCTGCACAGGGTAGCACGGTCAGAACTGCAGCAGCGATGAATACATCAGGCAGAGCTGATGTGTGGAGGCATTATTTAAGACCAGCCTTAAGTTTGTCTTTGTTTGCATTAACAGTGATAACATATACACTGTTATCACATGCTTCTAATGCAGACTCCCGGGAAAAGCATCTCTAAGTGTATCTCTTTACAATGATACTCTTCATATACTCTTCGTATACTCTTCATGATCCTATGCGTTGTTGGAGGTGTTGATATGAAGTGCAGCACCAAAACTCCACTGTCTTGTCTAAATCCCTTTAAACACCATAGACATGAAATCTTTCTGAGAGCTCTTACCCCATTCCCAACAGAACCTTCCTGTTACGCCACTGAAAATGGAGTTCACTGTAGTTATTATGTCATGGGAGATTAGTGTTTTTTTTCATGCAGCATAAAATCAATTTGCAAAGGTGCAGATTTTTTTAAATGTATTTTATTTTTTATATATATGACAGCAAGGGACTGCATGTGCTCTCGCATTGCACCTTAGAGAGAGAGAGAGAGAGAGAGAGAGAGAGAGAGAGAAAATAAATAAGTAAAATGCTAATGCTGCTTTTCCAAGTGACGCACAGGGTCCCATCAGCGTGTGCTCTCTCCATGTGTTGACACAGGCACTCCTGATGTATTCTGTGCGCAGATGCATCATGTGTGGCGAGACAAAGACTTCGCCTGAACAGCAGCAGACAGCAGCTTGTGCGATCACAAACAGAGCTGTTCAAAACCACATGATACATTCAGCAGCACATTCCCCTTTTAATGTGCCCTTCTTTCCTCACTAGGCATGCCTGTAGGACTTGAACATGTTTTTTTTTTCTCCAGTCAGGTTGCAAGCCCTGTGACTCCAGGATTTTCCCCACACATGCGCTCTCATAGCCCGTGTGACTGATCCTATTGTAGTATTTGGAACAGCGGCCTGAGACCCAGGACACACACACTCACTCTCTCTCTCTATCTCTGTCTCTCTCCTCTCCTCTCTTTTCTCTCTCTCAGGAGGGATCAGACTGGAATGCTATTAACCTGCCCTGGACACAAGAGCAGAAAGAAAATAGTATCTAGGGATCTCTACCCACAATAGTCTAGACATCGGATCACCCTGTATTAAACGATTTTAATAATGGCTGCTGCAACACTCTGTAATGCTGTAGGAATGCTGGTATTGCTCCAGTTTCTAAATAAATGTCATAAATATCCATAACATCAGATATTTCTCTTCTGAAATGACACACATTCATGCTTGTTATCCACCACAGATTTGACAGTGGTGGACGTGTTGGAGAGCTGCCATTTTCTTGACTGACATTTGCCCGAGGTGTGCATTGACAGGGCAGATACTTTTGTTGCATCACGTTTGCACAGATAGACTAGGTCGTAACTGTCAAAATTATAGTCATAGCGCTGTTGAATTCGGGAGCATGTAGGTTTTAAGTTCCTCTACTGTCCAAACTTTAGAAATCTGAAGGAAACATTAAAACTGCTTAAGAAAGCTTATCTGTTCTTCTGATTGAAACTTCTCCTCCTCTTCCCAAATGCCAGGCTGATTTCTCTTTTAGCACCTGCTACTGTTATGATTAAATATTATGAAAATTTTGTACATTTATCTTACTAGGACACAGAGCGGACTGCCAGAACATATTATTACAGTAATCTTATTTGAGTATTTACCAATGTTCTTTTGCTCAGGTTCCTATTGTGATGTCACTGCCTTGGACAGAATAATGAATTTCCATACAGCTCACAATACATTTTAGTGTCTGGACAGCACTGAAAGTGAAATTATCAGTGATGGAACAACATTAACTCAGCAGGCATTCATTCTCACATCAAGTTTGCAGAAATTGGAATAATTTATATTATTGCACTGCACTGTTCTCTGCCGTGACACAGAAATTACCATTGTGATTGATGCTATGGTAGCTTCACTTTATATCCTGAATTTAAGCAGAATATATATTACATTTTATTTTATTCCCCCCGTACACACACATTCACTGAATCCAGATTCCATCCTTTCGATATATTAAAATATCCAGATTGGCTAAATTCCTTAGAGCTGCATGAAGTTTAAAAATCACAGCTCTTCTCTAACACATTATGGGTGTATCTTCTGTGCTCCCTGTTCACCTGCTATCTTGCATTCTGTGCATAGTAATCAGCCATCAGACCCAATATTGCTTTTGTTAGGGACCAAGTGCAACATTCAAACAGTCTAGTAATCCTTTACTCGGCCGTTTAAAGCTCTAATTATGGTTCTTCATAAGCATCCCTTACAGAGGTATTATGTCTTTATTGAAGTTTGTCTTCCTTTGTTTTGAAGCTGTCTCTATAGAGGCCTCTGGCAACTGTTCTCACAATTCTACATGCATCGAAGGGCCTAGTAGAAGAAAATTTTATGCAATCGAGGTGAGGGGGGGCTGCAGCTGTAGCTCCTGGAAACAAGGGCATATGCATTGAGCCTTCACGATATAGCTCCCCCTTGTAGTCTATGCAACAACTACCGCAAATCCCCACTAGTGCCATAAAAACGCTGCTTTATCCTATGCTTTCCCAGTCCCGCAGAAGCTGGCATTCACTTGGTACAGCCTTACATCTCGCAGCTTCCAGGTGCTGCACACGCCGTGCTTTAGCCCACGGGCTCCATGCTTCCAGAAGCCGCTATTCACTTGCTTTAGCCTTATTCTGTCGGTTCTGTGTGTAACAGCACTCCATTTGTCGCCTTTCATTTGGTCCCATGGAGAGGCAACATAATAGAATGACCACTGCAATTTGTTTCTTAAATCAGCATCTGTACATGTATGGCAGCCATTCCATTCCATTCATATTTGTATTTGGAATTTGGGAGAAATGTTGAGAGAATAAAACAAAGATGTTAATTTAACACATACCTATAAATAGTAAAACCAGAGAAACTGATAATTTTGCAGTGGTCTCTTAATTATTTCCAGAGATGTATATAGTCTATGTAGTAATTTAAATGGTAGCCCATATTTCGGACCGTTTCACACAGATAGAATACCTCAAAGTTATTTTTAAAATTCCAACAATTACACAAATGCAAAATTAAAACATTAAAATCAGCCAGTAATTACATGAAGAACTTTAACAAAGTTGTGCTCCCCCACTGTTAGATTAACCCTTTACACCATAGTAGAGGTTCTCTCTCTCTCTCTTAATGTCTCGATGTAAAGATACATGTCTATATATAACTCTGTATGAATCTATTTCACCTCAACCAATTATATTATGTATGTATTAATTTAATGTTATTGATATAGGATAGCAATATTGGAATAGCGTGTCTGCATGCATCTCTCGCTCTCTGACTATAAACAGGGTGTGACGTCATGTATCTCTGACAGATACAGCCCAATCAAAGCGCGAGGCTGTTCTGCGGTTCCGACCCAAAAACCAGGCCGCTGTCCTCGCGCACATGGATGACGCAACATGTGATTGTCATGGAAACAATACCTGATGCGTCAATCAGTGCAGAATATTTGACTTGCATCATTGCATCAATATAGTGTTATTAATATACTCTTGAAAGACACAACAGGGCATCGATGGTAGAATTTGGATGGAAAGCAGGGATGTGCAGAGGGGAGGGGGTGCTAGCCACTGCTGATTTGTCCGACAATTCATCCACAGCCCCGCATTATAGTCTAATCCCCCCTTGTTTGAGTCTCTGCACGGCCGTGTTATTGCCTTATTGCCTTATTGCATGGTCTTGGTTAATAAAATAAATATAGACACATATAGGTTACATAAAGGCACCTTCAAAGCACAACACAATTAAAATGTAGCCTATCCATTTTTTCCCTTGATAGGATCACATAAAATATGAGAAATGGAGGCTGTAAGAGACGAAACTGAGACCAGTAAGGCTAAAGCAATATGGGCTTCTGGAGGCGCCGAGCCGGAGGGTTAAAACATGCAGTGTGTGGCCCCTGGGAGCTGAGAGAAATAAGGCTGAAGCAGGTGTATTGCGGCTTCTGGAGGCAACGCCTAGTTTCCATACAGAGTGCAATACAGGCTACATGAACCTGTCCTCATTCTTTTATGTTGTCTTAAATACACTACATATACAAACAGAAATAAATACACAAATGTATAAATAAAGGCTTCTTCCAGAAATCACGTTTAAAATGTAGCCTATCCATTTGCCTATCCATGGGATCAAATGAAAGGCGACAAATGGAGTGCTGTTACACACGGAACTGAGAGAATAAGGATAAAGCAAGTGAATAGCGGCTTCTGGAAGCATGGAGCCGTGGGCTAAAGCATGTCGTGTACGGCACCTGGAAGCTGCGAGATGTAAGGCTGTACCAAGTGAATGCCAGCTTCTGGGGGGCCGGGAAAGCATAGGATAAAGCAGCGTTTTTATGGTACTAGTGGGGATTTGCTGTAGTTGTTCCATAGATTACAAGGGGGAGCTATATCGTGAAGGCTCAATACTAGGCATTTCGATGCATGTAGAATCACAAGGATCAGGTGCTTCTGGCTCACATCACAGCTACTTCATCCACAGCTTCACTGACTAGCATGGGCAATACAATTTCCGTACAGGATGCGGGGTGGGGGGGTTGAAAATATGAGTGGTGTTAACCTTTACAGCCAGAATGAAAACGAAAACAGGATTAATGAAATGAGGAGGGAAAAAAAACTAATAAACAAGCCCTGCTGCACTTGCACTTTTGCCAGCCTAGTTTGCCTTGTTTGAAAATGTAATAAAACAAGAAGCGGGTGACTAAATGAGTGTGGAGAACTGTTAACAGCTCGTACCTGCTGTGGGCTCCAGACACACAGTATAATTACAGTGCACTCAAGATGCCAGAGAACAGGTAGCAGCTCTGAGGGCAATTACATCAGTTCCCTAACAGGATTTAAATATACATATATATATATATATATATATATATATATATATATATACACACACACAGTACTGTGTAAAATAGACATGTTAATAGATTATCAATTGTCTAAATGCAAAGTGAGTGAACAGAAGAAAAATCTACATCAAATCCATATTTGGTGTGACCACCCTTTGCCTTCAAAACAGCATCAATTCCTCTAGGTACACTTGCACACAGTCAGGGATTTTGTAGGCATATAGTCAGGTGTCTGATTAAACAATTATACCAAACAGGTGCTAATGATCATCAATTCAATATGTAAGTTGAAACACAATCATTAACTGAAACAGAAACAGCTGTGTAGGAGGAATAAAACTGGGTGAGGAACAGCCAAACTCAGCTAACAAGGTGAGGCTGCTGAAGACAGTTTACTGTCAAAATTCAAACACCATGGCAAGACTGAGCACAGCAACAAGACACAAGGTAGTTCTACTGCATCAGCAAGGTCTCTCCCAGGCAGAAATTTCAAGGCAGACAGGGGTTTCCAGATGTGCCAAGGAAACTTACTGCAGCAGATGAAAGACACATCATGCTTGCTTCCCTTCGCAATCAGAAGATGTCCAGCAGTACCAGCAGCTCAGAACTGGCAGCAAACAATGGGACCCTGGTACACCCATCTACTGTCCAGAGAAGTCTGGGTAGAAGTGGCCTTCATGGAAGACCTGCAGCCAAAAAGCCATACCTCCGACATGGCAACAAGGCCAAGCAACTCAAAAATGCACGAAAACACAGGAATTGGGGTGCAGAAAAATGGCAGCAGGTGCTCTGGACTGATGAGTCAAAATGTGAAATATTCGGCTGTAGCAGAAGGCAGTTTGTTCGCCGAAGTGCTGGAAAGCAGTACACAAATGAGTGTCTGCAGGCAACAGTGAAGCATGGTGGAGGTTCCTTGCAAGTTTGGGGCTGCATTTCTGCAAATGGAGTTGGGGATTTGGTCAGAATGAATGGTCTCCTCAATGCTGAGAAGTACAGGCAGATACTTATCCATCATGCAATACCACCAGGGAGGCATCTGATTGGCCCCACATTTACTCTGCAGCATGACAACAACCCCAAACATACAGCGACAGTCATTAAGAACTATCTTCAGTGTAAAGAAGAACAAGGAGTCCTGGAAGTGATGGTATGGCCTCCACAGAGCCCTGATCTCAACATCATCGAGCCTGTCTGAGATTACATGGAGAGAGACAAGCAACTGAGTCTGTCTAAATCCACAGAACTGTGGTTAGTTCTCCAAGATGTTCAGGCCAACCTACCTGCCGAGTTCCTTAAAGAACTGTGTGCAAGTGTACCTAGATGAATTAATGCTGTTTTGAAGGCAAAGAGTGGTCACACCAAATATTGATTTTTTTCTGTTCACTCACTTTGCATTTAGTTAATTGATAATTATAATCTATTAACATGTCTATTTTTGAAAGCATTCTTACTTTACAGCATTTTTTCACACCTGCCTAAAACTTTTGCACAGTACTGTATATACAGCTCTGGAAAAAATTAAGAGACCATTCCAAGTTCAGAAATCAATGTTAAGTGGTCTCTTAATTTTTTTCAGAGCTATATATATATATATATAAAAAATCTATCTGATGTTTCTACAATGCTTCATGCTTCAGTGAGCTTCATATTTTGACCTGCTTTATCTTGTTTTAGTAAAAATGTCTTAAGTAATGCAGTCCATGATAACATAATAAAGAACAATAGAGTTCTCCTGTTTTACAGAGGTGTTATTGTAACCTGAAGTCATGATTGTTTAATACATAAGTTCAGTGATATATACATTTAAACAGAGGGAAAGTCAGCTTCATTGCAGTTTTCTGCTGTGAAGGAGACCTTGCTCAGCAAGCTAGACACTTATCTTCTGGATTGCTCCTTGTGAAATCTTAGCAATCCATCAGGAAGTTGTCCTTACTTGTGCAAAAGTGTGGTTACTATGCTTCATTGATTAATCTTTTTCTTAGCTATAAGGTCTTCATTGCAGCACTTCATACTTCATTGTTCTACTTTTTCACGATTTTCACATTGAAAGAAATACTCCCAGAGGCATAGATGGGTTTCTTTCAGTTACAGAACTGAAGGTTGACTCTTATTAGCAGTTGCACTGTCAATCTACACAGAGGGACAGAGAAAGAGGTCTTTAATTTCAGAATTAGCAATCATATCAATTTATAGACTAGGGTTTCAAATATTTGTTTATATATATATATATATATATATAATTTTATATAATACAATATAATAGATTAAATAAAATTGAATGTTCATCACCAGGTAAAATTTATTCCCTAAAGCATTGCCTTGTTTTCCCTACCTTATGTTTTCTAAGATATGACCTTTGAAAATGAAGAGCATTTTGCGGCTGAGAAAAACGTATTGCCTGCTGGTAATTATGCCACGCGCAGAGGAAAAAAAGTCAAAATTCGATGTTGGTCAGCTGCTGGATTTGATTATTTTCAGTTTATCTCCAGACTGCAAAGCGACTTTATAGTCCTTCACCGTGTGACATTGAAAGATGGTTTTCTTCCATGGCTGATTTTGAGTGACAGGGATAGAGAGTGGACTGGCAGTGTGCGACTGCAGTAATATGATAAGAGGCAGGAGAATACAGTCAGTCATTGGCCAGGCTGGCTCTTGATGCATTGCTACAAGTTTCTTCTCTTTTTAATATTCACAATGTACTCCAAAAGCTCTTTAAAATGCCATTTGCTTTGATGATGGTATAATTGGCAAAGGTCCCTCAAGAACTGTACAGATTGTTGAGAGAGCATATCACAGATAAAACAATGTCATCATTTTCTTTTCCAGCCATCACTTGTACATTTGCATAACTTCCATTTCCAGTAAATAGATAATACATTGTTTTTATTGCTAAGAAAAACCCTTAAAGGAGTTGTTTATAGATCTGTTAAATTAATAGAGATTGAGATTAAGAATGTGTGCAGAATGCTGAAGATATTTTAAAATAGTTGTGGCAAGGAAATGTAGACCCACATTGTGTAACACCTTTATCAGTTCAAATTATCCAATTGGTTTATAGTTATTTTCCCATTGAAGAAAATAATGCAACTGCATCTCCGTATGCTTGCACTTTCAGGGAAATTGCTAATGCCAGAGAACACTGATGGAAATTGTTGTTGTATACTCAATATGAACATCAAATATGAATATCAATCAGCAATAGTGCCTTAAATAGTGACAAATGTGTTTTAAAAAGGGAAAAAGTACTAGCTGTTTATGTTCCTTTAAAACATGGTCTTTACTGTTTATAATAAGCTGAGAATAACATTGACCCAACTTGTGTTTAATAACCCTTTTCAGCTATTATTTTTTATGATTTATTTATTTATTTCTTGGCAGACACCCTTATCCAGGGCGACTTACAAAATATAAGCGCAATACAAAGTTCAAAAATACAGTCCATTACAAGTCATAAAACATTACGAATTCAAATTTACATAAGACAGTTAAATTCAAAGCATAATACGTTTTATCTTAGTGTCCTGGCTTGTAAAACAAGAGTGCAGACAAGATGTTAGGTCACATCATAGGGGATATCAAAATACACAGAACAGTTATTAAATATAATAATTACTTAAGGTTATTGTAGGTATTGTTCACATGGTTGTTTCTCTTACACAAGTATATTAATAAACTTGAATAATACCCTACTGTAATAATACAAAATAAATGATTACCCATTTTTAACAAGTATAATTAACTATTATTGCTAACCACTTTCCTGCTTCTTGAAATGGTTTATTTTGTAATTTAAATGTTTGCAGAGAGATCTGTTAGTGTTACATAATTTAAGTGCCATATTGCCTGGGTTTAATGATTGTTTATAAATCTTTAAACACAATTAGGTTTCTGTGTTTATACTGTACCTTATTTTAATAAAACTATAAACTATTAAAACTATAAATAATATGAATGACTGCAATCTGTGTAATGTGACATATGGAGAATTAAGCTTTTAATAGGAAGAATTAAATGTTTTAAGTGTCGATAAAGCCAACATAATATAGCTTTTATGAGTATAATGAAAAATGAGCCACATGCAAGGACAGATCCTTTACCAAGAACCACTTTTTTCCTGTCTCAGATGATCCCTAACTAGGCAATTTTGAACACAGAAAACCCCCATTAAACCTACGAGGCAATTTAACATGAAATAGTTTTTTGTGATTGTTGGTTTTCTTCAGGTATAATTTCTCAAACTACAGGCATTAAATCACATGTGATATTTGACTAGTTTTGTCAATGTGCAATTCCATCAAGGTTTTAAAAATGGAAACAAAAACAAACCTTTTAAGTTCCATACCAGAACCTTACAGCGAAAGTGGTCAGCTTTGTGAAAAGACATCTGTTGTTCTGGAGACTGGACATTGTTATCTAGCTCTCCGGTTGAAATGATAAAATAGTGTTTTTTTTCTTTCCTGTAACATTAATCATAAATCATCACTTTAACTGATGGTTTTAGTTTGTGTTCTTCATTGCAACCTGGACATGATTAGTTTGTATGATGGGTTTATTTAACAGTGATTCCCTTTAATGTTTCATCAATATGACAATCAATCCTGTTAAAATCACCTATTGAGACAGGAGGTGCCATGGCCTTTTCCATTAAGTATTTGGCAAAAAGGGCTTAGTTCAGTGGATATAGCAGAACTTCTCTCCTTACCTGTACTCTGTAAATGTATTACTGTAATCGCATTTGATTAATGGAAGCTCTATCCTTTGCATTTGTTTTACATTCAAAGTTGCTGTTCCTTTATTTCATATAACTAAGGTTGCATCCACAAACCAAAATCAAAATTGCATCCAAGTCAGTATGTAATGTATGTAATGTATGTAATGTGTATGTATTTGAGGGAGATTTCAATCCATGATAGTCCACATTTTCTCACACTGAAGCCTAATAATGTAAAACCACCAGCCAATTAAAGGAACCTGGATTTATATATTTGTTTTAATATTTTTTACATTTAAGAGCAGAAGTCTTGCAATGACAGTCATGGTCAAAAGCAGGTAATCATTGAAATGAATGACAGGTTAAATGCCATTAGTCTGAGCACAGTAGTGTCTTTGATCTGACTGCGGATAGACTGGCCAGGAATATGTACCTCTTTGAAATTCTGCTGCTAATTCGCCATTTGAAAAAACCCTTTGATGAGCACAGCTGGTTTCTGCTGAGCTTTTCAGTTTTCCTTTATATTTATTTGTCTTCAGGGGTAATGCTTCATCTGTTCCTTCTTTTTAATCATGTTTTTTCTTTACATTCTTGGTTGTCTGTCTGTCTGTCATGCATTGCTGTCTGTCTACAATAAGTATATATTTTTTTTAATTTATAAGTCATGGTGTGCAATATGAAGATGCATTTTTAGGATCCCTTGTCAGGGATACTTATGGCCTGAAGCTTTAAGAAGTATATAGGCATTGTTTTGATGCATGAACTTTATATATAGGTGTATTTATTGATATCTTTGAAATGTTCTCCTCATTCCTAAAATATAGTAGTGAAGTAGGTGATCAGTCAACTTCGAAGTTCCAGTTCAATGTAGTATTATTTTTTCACTTCAAAACCATTGGAGAGGGTACAGTGGTTTTGGAGAAAGGTTTATTCTTTTTGACATACATATCAGGTTTTATTTCCCAATCTTTACATTTTAGAGATCTATATAGAGTACAGTTGCAGACATAAGAACTGGAATCCCATATGTGTAATAACATTATTATAAGAGTTAATTAGGTCGTATTGTATAAGAGATCTCGCCTTGCGTAGTTTGGGTGAGAGGACTGAGAAGTGATACTGCTGCTTAATCAACGTGTCAGTGCACCTTAATAGAGAGACTCGTGAGATTATCTGACCTTCTGTCTCCTTCATCAACTAAAAGTAGAGACTTTCATGTTTCCCCCCGACTGTTGGTACTGAAGTCCTCGTTTATGAAGCTCTGCTATTATAGAGTCATTGCAGGAGCACAGTTCCATTTTGTGTACAAAGTGGCCTGCTGCTTTAGCTTGAGGGAATGTGGCTTTTTCAGTTGCCCATTTGAAATCAGATTTGGCCTCTCTTCAGTACACCCTTTAATTTTAAGTTTTTGCAACCCTGTTTCTCAGTCTTACTCAAATCACTTCAGAAAAATAACAAAATAATGTCCAGTCTGCTTCATTTTGGACAGGAATTGCAAAGCATTATTTTGTTAAATTACACTTTCACCCTGATGATCTGTAGAGTACTAGTAGCTTCACTGAAGTTGATGACTACATAAGTCATCAAAGATTTCATAGAAATGAGGGAAGAGCAACAATAGATTTACAATGGCTGACTCGTCATCTGTTGATTTTGTGTTGGTTGTTGGCTGTGTGGAGCATTGATCTCTAGAGCAACACCCTCACTGATTACAGGCTTTCTTAATCTCGCAAATCTTCCAGATATAGTAGTTAATATTTCCGTTTTATGTATACCTGTTAATCATTATGAAATGTTAACAGTTATTTCCTTCAAATGGCCTTTCAATAAAATTGTGCAATTAGTAACAAATATGCTTCTAAGTTTCTTGAATAACACATTGGTTTGAATATAATTTCGGTAACACTTTACATTAAGTGTCCCTAATTACTGTGTATTAACACTGTAATTACTTGGTTACTACCAGTGTAAATATGCCTATTTACACTGTATTTACAATGTAACATGTAATTACAGTGTAAATACACAGTAATTACAGACACTCAATGTAAAGTGTTACCCTTATTTCTAATATGTAAATAACCCGTAGATACAGTGTCATTTTCTGGTGTGTGGAAGTGCATTAAAAAAAAAGTTAAAAGCTTGAGCAACTGTTTTAAGTCAGAAGTGCAAGTTCTTTTTCATTCTTCTTGCCAACTTCACAGAGCACTGTTTTGTTTTACCTTCCTTATGATCCTGTTTTATTGAAGGTAACTGCACTAAAACTCATACATTTAAAAAGGTCTATTATACCCAAGGCTTTTCGTCACCTGTCTGGCATTCCTTTACAACTTCCAAACTTCTAATTCTGAAATTCATTGCCCAGTGTCAGAAGCTTTCTCAACTTTATCCTGGCAGGCAATAGCTTTCACTGGAAGCTTTCAACCTCAGATGGTTCTGAGATTTGCCTTCCCTTTCGCTACTGGATTAATTTAACAGCCATGTCCGGTGATTCTTACTGACACTTTTAAACAAACAGTTGGTGGCCTCAAGGCTTGACTGCTGACAACAACACTGCCACCCCGGACACCATAAGATGTCCTTATTAGCATTATCACCTTGAAGTCTAACATGGTGGAGGTACTTTCCCTTGACATTTAACAATCACTTAATCTGAAAGTCTTTTTTTTTTCTTTTTGTAGTGGATTTAATTAAACATTGAAATGCTTGATCTAGACATTTAATCTCTGACAAATCTTCCTTTTGTTTCTTATTATCCTCAAGTGTCTGTTGACGTTTTTCTCTTAGTCTCACACAAAGACATGCGTGTGCAAGTGGTCAAGCTCCTGGGAAAAATATATGCTTTGTTGGTTCTGGTGTCTCCTGCGTTTACCTTTATCATTCTCTATCTGCTTTGAAAGACAGGTAATGTTATTAGAGCTTAAAATATTTATTGGTACATAGTAGTTACATTCAGTGCATTATTTCATCGGAGCGCAATGCTAACTCCTGATTTGGATTTACACATCAAATAATGTGTTCTTCCTGACTGCTCTTTTCTATTCTCAAAACCCTCTCTTATATAGGCTTAAAAGATCATTTGTTCATAAGGAGAGAGATTTCTGTAAACCCATGCATTACATATGTTTTTCTTCTTCATGTACAAATGTTATTCTGTGTAGTTGAGGTGTCAGGTGTTTGTGCTTTCAATTTAGTTCTGAAGACTCAATGTTTTTACCCCTGAATGTTATTTGGAAGTGCACCTCTTTCGTTGTGTTTGACTATGAGGCGTTATGCTGTTGCAATCAGTCCCTGGCATTCAGATAGCTCTCTGCAGGGGGTGAAGTTGGATCAGTGGCCAGTGTTTACTTGCCTGATGGGCTCATTAATATTCCAGACGAAGTGTCCCTCTGCTGTCTGTGAATGTCACACACTCACTCCTTTGTCTTGAATTTAAGCTGTTTAGTCAGCGACATGCACAACTCTGGCCTGATGAAAATGTAGCATCAGTGCTCAAACAACTTGCAGCTGTTAACCTATTGGAGAAGGCAAAAAATAGGTTATAGAGAGAAGAAGGATGCAAAGATGCACAATCTCAAAAATGAATATGTTGTAGGTAGTTTTGGTTTTGTCTGCTAGGCTGATTGATCTAAAGGCTGTAGGCTGTGGTTCTCTTGGGACACCGGCAATATACAGAAAATATATATACTGCTATAAGAGGGACAGGGCACTGGAACGTGCTAAGCATGGATTAACCCCTTCCTGACCACAAACACTGACAACGCCTTACAAGTGATAATGTAACACCCTCAATGTGCATTGATAGACTTTGTACCTTTGTACGTACATCCAAAGAAGTTGATGGAGGTTCGGAAAATGTATTCCAATTGCTTTCTGTCAAAATCAAAAGGTGCTGACAAGTAGAAGCCATGGAGGGTATAAAAAGCCGCTCTGACCAAATTGATGCAAACAGATGAAAAAGGGCCTGAATCAAGCCGCACCTCCCTGAAAGTGTTTTTTACTTCTGTTCCCAGGCTGGGGTTGACATTTTCCCTGAATTGATGTAAAATGGAAGGTGGCCGTGGATGAAAATGTTACAAAGCAGTACGGAGCTTGTTCGGGTTGTTTTATTTCTGCATTTGTACTTGGTCCTGTTTTTTTCTTAGTTTTGAAACCCTAAAAAGAAAATTCTTATCACCCTTGATTTCCCTGTTTTGTCCGGGTTAATAGAAATTGGAATGGTATAGATGTGTTTTTATCTATTGTGAATAAACCGCTTAGTACTGCTTGGCAGATGCAGGGGAAAATCTGTTTGGAACATGGCTGTTTATAATGAACATGCCAGGAAAAAGCTATCTTCTGAAATGATCACAAATGGTTTGTGTTCCAACTTTCTAAATCAAATATTCTGCTACCAAAATAAATACATAAATATGGTTCTTAGTTTTTCTAGTATTTGGACTTTTGTTCAATGTAGTCATTTTAAAGCTTTGATGTTTGATTTTACAAGGAATATGCAGTCTAGCAAATCTAAAATTAGTTACTGTTAATGTAATGATTTTGAAACATTAATTAGCATTTTTTTAAGATATCCTTGTAAGCTCTTTGTTTTGCTGACATTGTTTTAACAGGTGCTTTTAAGTATTTGCCTACCCCTGAAAATGTTATTGTACAACAGTACAAAGTAGCAAAATTAGTGAATATCAGGACTGTAAAATTCCCACATGATTCTGACTGCCTGGTGACTTAACAAATGTATATTTAATTCTCAGACGCCCTTAATTGTGGGTTTGCCTTTATCAGCCTACAGTTATGCTTCAAGCTTTGAACTTCACAAAGTATAAGAAATGGTTCCACATAATGTCTCTTTCAGTCTGTCAAAAATGAAACAAAAAATAGGGGGGTGGTCACAAAGATCATAAGATAAATCGTATGACGATGTTGAGATCATAGATCCATTAAGTCAGAATTCCAAGAAAAGTGTATCTTGGTGCAATGAGGAGCAAATCGGTCACAAGGAGAAAGCATTGCACTGCAGTCCTTACACATGCATACAAAGAAGCACGATGAAGGAACAAAATGGCATTAATCAAAAATAGATTGTACATGAAAAAAACGGATTTGGAAATATAAGGAATATAGAAAATAGTGCTAAGTTGGTATGTTTTTCAGATGGGGCCATTACAAGGGGGAACAAAAAGTAAGAGGTCGTGGCTGTGGTGGACCGAGCCATGGAAAGTCATCAATCAAAATGTCTGCTAACCAAGCACAGGGGACGGAAAGGTGAGAAAGGTGTCTTGGGATGAGAGTCGCACACCAGAGACGTTCTCATCTCTGTCCTAATGCTAATGAAACAAACAGCCAGAGCACTACAAACCCGTTTGAAATGCATTGTTTCAACCAATTAGGTCTTATTTTAAAGCTATGTAAAGTATTCAGCCGACGGGAGGAATTTGAGCAGGAAAACTGCACAGGGAGCAATAATGTCCTTAATTCAATAAAAAAGCAATAGACCTTTGTAAGTTACAACCCCATTCAGAAGAGAAACCTCATAACTAGGAGGCTTTGTCATGCAATGTCATCCTGGTGGAAAAATGTCATACTATAGTATGCTGCTTATTTTTTTATTTTTGTGGGCGAGTCAAAAGCATAAAGTAAAAATTATTAAAAAAATTGAAAAGAAAGGACAGCACCTAGGGACCAAGAGCTAGAACTAATTCCAATAGCATAACTTCTCAATGCAGGCACATGTCATACAAAGTGTACCCCCCCACCCTCTTTTGCTCTGAAAAGTACATTTTGGTCTGTCATTCCTGTCTTTTTTTAATTGCTAGTGACAATCTGTGTGCACTGGGCAGTTCTACTTATGCAGTCGAGTGCTTTCCTCAGACTGCGTAAGATTAGTTAAAACATTAAATTAATTGCTTCATTTTGCCGCCCTCTCTAGTGTGCCAATGGCGAGATTCTTCACATGTACACTTTGCTGAATGTGCGTTGCTGGCAGATTCTGTGCGCGCGGGACTCTATCATTTACAAAGTATTATTAATTGAATATGTTCCGTAATATTTCATGATAGAGCTCGGAGGTCTTTGGGCCTTGGATTTTGACAAGTGGGTAATATCAATTAGAGAAATGGATACCTTTCCAAACCCCAATTTATAAATACAATTTTTTTCCCTTTAAATTGCCCTGTCCAATCCTTTTTTTTCCTCTGCCCTCACAGTTTGGAACCTGCATCTCGTAAGTGACTGATCGCTGGCATGACCCTTCTACTTACGTGGGTGAGATGAAGATAACATATGCGCGTTGTGCTAAATGAGCACTGACAGGCCATCCGCTATAAGTTTGTGGTGCATGAAGGCATCGCAGGGAGGTCAGCTGTAACAGTCCTGTCTTGTGGGAAATCCTGGTCACGCTCATCCTCGGCACGCAATTAACGTGTAATGACAGGGTCATTTAAAGACCCAACTTTTAGAGTCTATCCAGTAAAAAAAATTCACACCTCTCTGTATACGATTTCAGCTAAAATATCTATAAACATGTGGAGCGTTAAACACTGGCAGGCATAATGACGACATGCCAATATTGCTAGAATATAATTGAAGGTTGCCATGAAGCTTTTTCGTTCAGTCAATTGTGGTGCAAATAGGTGAATTACAAACACAGCCTGTGAAACAGCCATCTGTGTCACTGTGTCCAACCCCCCCACCCCCTCAGTAAATGTACACATGCTGCCACACCAGGATCCTGCTTGATAATGTCCTGGAGAGCAATTAATGTGGCTGTAATTGTTAAAAAGAACGTGGAGGAATGAGGATTAGTGGACTCTTTGAAGTATGAATATGCTGGCCTGCTTGTAGCTTCTACTGTAACTTTGTCCCAGCCCCACACCTGCTGTGCTCAGGCGCTGTAACCCCATTTTAGTGTGCCTTCTTCAATATGAAACAAACTGTGGGCAGGATGGTCCATCACTGGAGCTGTGTACCAAACACGCATTTCCCCAGAGTCTCAATGTGCGCTTAATTTCCACTAATTACAGGACCTATACTGTCTGGAGGTGGTCAAGGTCAGCCTGCATTTAATAACCCGTCGCTCTTAAAATTTTTCCAATTAAGAATGGTTTATGTTTCCCGGGCAGTAGCTGCACAATGAGCACAACACAGTGCAGCCGGAATGACCTGTCACACAGTACAAATGCAGTCGAGTCTGGTGTTTTTTTTAACAATGTGGCACATTGCTTGATCATCTAAATAAGCCTTGTTCGTGAAATTATCCCATAGGGAACGAAAATGTAATATTAGTGTTCTGGAGCGTACTGCAATAAATAATTTTTGTTCTTTTTTTTTGTAGTATTTGCACTTTCCTTTAATTTATGTAGTAATTTTAAAACTTCAATTGATTGTTTCATGAGGAGTATGTAATCTAACAAGGCTAATGTAATTTCTGAGGATTTCTCCCCCCCTTCCCCCCCACATAATGAATTAGCAGAGGGTTTTGTTTTTATAACATTTTATTTATAACAGAGGCTGTTATGTCTTTAGCATGGCCGTGTAAGCAGTTTGTTTTGTTGCCAGTTTTTTAAACAGGTGCTTTTGCTTTTAACCAGGGGCTAAATCATCAATATATAAATGCACAAATAAATTGGGAAAATTAAATTTTAATTAATTTAATTAATGTAATAATTTCTTAAATTGTTAACACATTTCAATTGGTTAACACTTGTTGTTTTCAAGTCAGGGGTAAATAAAATATAAATAAGGGGGCAACATTATTACTCATGTAAGATGGCTTTAGATGCAGATTTCAAGGAGACATATCTCTAATTCCCCCAGCGGTGGCTGTCTGATATTCCTGGCTGAAGTGATTGGAAAAAGTCAGCAAGAAAATCCTGACAGCATTGACTCAAGAGCCTTCATTATACAGGCACAGAAAGTTGATTATTCACTGGTAACCTTCATTTTGCCCTTTATGACATTTTTAAAGTGTTTTCTGAAAAGAATGTGAACACCCTTCTGTCTGTCCTCCCGGGACCTGTAAGTGTGATGTCTTCTTGGAGTCATGTTTATGTCATAGATATTGAATAACCTGAATCCAAGAAGGAAAACTTGATCTAAATTGAGACTGAGAAATTGTCATGGACTTAAGAGCAGTTTTTGGTTATTGCAGAGGCATCTAACATCTGCAACAAATCTTCCGGCAGTGCTGTGTTTCTTGTTTTCTTGTAATTTTATGACATTGCGTATGAATATTGCAATTAAAATCACTTGAGTGACAAATGGGCTACTCTTCTACACAGTGAGTCCTGTTACCATTGATCCTTCCATACTCTGCAACAGCACTGTAGTGGTTGGTAGGTGTTCCTCTGTGTTACTGAAGTCCAGACACAATACAGCAGTACAACACAGGGCGAACAACCTGCAAAGCCAAAAGGCTGGTCTTCGGAGTTGGTGCACTCTTCAGAACCCAGGGGAATGATGGCACTGTTTTAAATACAAGATGAGCCTTTTTAAAACCATCTCTTATAAAAACAGCCTTCATTTATCTTTCATTCTTATTTCTCTTTCTGTTTCTCAGATTCCTCATATTCAGATAACTTTGCATCTCGTCATAGCAAGGATTTAAATTAAGTTATCAGTTTCCTTAGTCTGCCCTTTCTTCTTTTTTGGCGGCTGTGACAAAACAAGACTTCTTCTGAGCCGTCAACTAACACAATCTCAGCGAGACATTTAACTTCAGTGTGTGAGAATAATGCAGTGAGTCAGTATTTGGCCATTGTCAACAAGAGAAAAGTAAAGATCAAAGTCAAATTAAGTTGTACTTGTTCCAAACAAAATGTAATGTGTAAGCCTAGTGTAGTTCTTTAGACATTCAATATTCTTTTAACTGCAATTAAGTTAAATCTTGATTAAGTCTTGAATCAGTGTAGGCCTTAGTCTACAAATAATAATTTAGATCTGAATGTGTGTGGTGCTCCACTCAACCACAGTAGCTACAAAACCATAACCACCCTCTTATATTAGAGCCTCACAGATATATAACATTAATTTAAATCCATTTTCAAGTAGCTAGGTTTTATGCCTTTTGATTTTTTTTTCTTTTGACCTGTAATTAAAAAGAACATAATCGTATACAGTTTATGTCCAACATTGCAAGAAAATGAATATAAACAGTCCAAGGTGTTTAACAGACATAATTAATCTGCACTTACAGCACAGGTTCCCCGAGGCATTGCTCTACTCTGTGGATTGCATTTTCAAGTCTGTGGTTACTTGCAACTATAAACTCGAGAGTCCGAAATGAAGTAGTTTATATCCTCTCCAGAATCCTGTTATTTAGTTTCATATTCCCTGCATCTCCAATTATATGTAAACCCTCTCCGTTTCTCTCTTGGTGTATCTGCTTAGACGTTTTTATCCACGGTAACTAAAGTTTTCCACAAAACGGGTACTAAAAACCTAAACATATCCGACTGCCAGGTAAATAGGAATAAGTTAAACACTACAGATAGTTTTACTTACTTTATTTCCTCCCAAAGTCTTTAGGTAGCCGTCTGTAATAGAAATGTAATGCATCTCAAACTGTGACGAGAGAGAGCTCACACTGATCGCACACACTGACTGACAAACACCATTAGGGACCGTTCATGTGCAGCTCATCCTAGGGATACTTCCATAACGAACAGATCTCTTAATGCTGTTGAATTTCCCTGTGGGCAAACTGCCTACTCTACAGTGAATGAATCAGATGGGCAAAATGCCCAGTGTTTGCCAATGGGGAATATCATACTCTGCATCTTCACAGGGTGCGTTTGTGTACCGGCCTACATCACGTCTGCTTTAGATGTGTAATCCACACTTTCTGACTTGTGGTGTATGGCCGGGCCCGCGCTGCTGGTCATTTCATGAGGCGGTGCTGATTACAGAAGCAGTTTTTAGTTTTTGGTTCATTCATTCAGATGCCCATTCATTTGGCGAGGGCCGTGCTGTACGTCCTTCACTGGTGTGCACGGGTATCACACACACTGAAGCGATTTCTGACTACCCCCCGGACTATCGAGATGGTCCCTGGCAAGGATGAATCACTCTTGATCAGCGTGTGCAGTGTCACGCATTTTTCAAAAGGGCTTAAGTTCATAAAAATCAATTACAGTCACGTATGATTAATTATTCCAGCTTCAGCCCCTCTCAAAAGCAGTTTGCAGAATGGAGAAAACCCAAACCATGAAATAGCAGCCAAGTGCAGATGTACATGAATTGCTCCATTAAATGCTGCTCACAGTCCGTTGTTTCCAGGTGTGGTGCTTGTGCAGCTTGTGTTGTTTTTTACAGTGATATTTCAGAGTCTGTTAAGCTGCTTAAAATGGTAAAAACAGCGTGTTGTGTTCAATGCACTCTCACACTGTACTTTATATCAGTGCTGTACTCAGTCCAGTTTAGGAAAATCTTTGAACGTTTTTTTTTTGCAGACGTCCCTCTGCAGACCAAAAAAGCTGTGAAAAATACCAATTACAACTCTAATTATACTGTGGCTTTTCATTTTAGAAAATAAGCTGTATGGTGTCCATTAGCTCAATGTGAACGAAACCTGCTGTGGATCAACCATAAATCCCAACACTGTCTCCTCAATTTTCACTTGCTTGTTGCAACCTTTCAGCTACAGCAACCTACTACCTACCAAATTATTCCAGGGTAGCAGGAACTTCATGCAGTCAGTATAAATATATCACATAAGCCAACCTTTATGAGAAAGAAACTTTTATTTATGAAAATAACTGCTGTGCATTTCCTCTCCTGTTAATTCCCTTATATAACACTGAGCTTGTGTCATGCTTTGTTTGGCCAGAAGGGGGCAGTGTTGAATCACACCTAAACTAGAGCGTGGTTCCATTTTGAAAATCCTCCTAAAATGGGGAGCTTTTTCTGATGCTTAAAATGTTTCTTCAAACCTTGACACCATTTTAAAAGACCCGAGATGAGAAATGTAAGTCTGATGCAGTGGGTAATTAAAAGGTGGGATAGCTTGCTGCTTGGGAAGTCTTTATGCTTCAAATACAGATAGTGCTATTAGAAAATGAGGATTAGCTTTTTTTGTATATAAATAACACTTGAGCTCAAGAGTTCTAAATATATAGTCCCTGCTGTACAAATGCTTAATTAAAATGCATTTTACTCAGATTTTTTTAAAGTGATGCCAAGGACCTTGATGAAATGTGAAACATTTTTTTTTTCCAGAGATGTGCAGAACGTTGATATAAGAATGTGACACATTCTGGAGACCAAAAAATGAATATATGCTGTTTTATGTGTTTATTTTGTATTAATTGATTTTATTCAGTTCACACCAAGAAAGCTTTTCTATTATGAGGTGCTGCCTTGGATTAACATTTTTATGTGCGTGTTACTTTACAGTAATGTAATCTTCTTGGGGTTTATGCAGTTTTACAAATTAAACTATTTGTAGAACAGAAGCATTTTGTAACTGTCATGTTTTTGTTTTGGACTAACATGGAGGTCTACTATATATACTGCTCTTATGTTCTTTTCATAATCGGTGAGCTAATCATAAAACGCCCATTTCCTGTGTGTGTATGTTTGTGTGTTTGTGTGTGTATGATCCAGTCCTTCACTGTATGCATCTCATCAGCAGCAGAAGGGTGACGTTCAAAATTGCCAACAACGGAAGTAAAAGTTTTGTTTGGATAAAACTCAAGATATAAAGAAAGTTACCTACCCCTAACCTTCAGGTCGCCTATCATTAAAAACCCGGGGTTCCTGATGGCGTCGCAGGTCCTTCTGGCAGACCAGCAACTAAGACCTGAGGGGGGACAGAGGTAGAGGTAGATGATGGATTTAGAGGTGTGATAACTGATTCCATTATTTGGTGAAAGTGAATAATTTTCTCTGAGGTCTTAAATTAGCTGTTAATTCAAAGATTACCCATAGAGCCTTGTGGGACTGGGTTGCTCAGCTGTGGTGAAGTATCTATGGTGGGCTTGAGATATTCCAGTCCGCATACCTGGCTTCTTCTCTTGTGTGATATCAGACTCCTTGCTGTAGACCACCTGATTTGGGACTCGCTGATCTCAGGGCTGTTTGCAGTCCATGAAAGAGAACTCCATGTTGTCTTTGGAAGCCTCCCAGAATTGTGTATCCTTTTTTTTTGCAGTTTCAGCAACACATCGCAGAAACCCCTGCGGTTTAACCAGCTTGTTAGGGTGACTAAGCAAACATGTCATGAAGTTACATTTATGCTTGACATATGTATTTATGAACACAATCAAACAATAGCTTTAGGTTTTTATTTTTATGATTCTAAAACATTTTTGTACTATTTTGATTGCGTGTCTGTGTTCAGTCCGCTTTAAAGGGGTGCAATGGCAACCTTAAAGGTGGTACATGCAATAACAAAGGCGAAGGACCACAGCTAGAGAAGACTATATATATTGAGCAAACAAGTGCACTCTACTGACAGTAAATATCTAAGTTTTGGAATAGCCACTGGCAAAAAGCAAGCAGCTTCATACTCAGAGTTTCAAATTCAGGGAAGTCATATTCCTTACTGTCACACCGGGCAAGTGTTAAGACTGCAGTACTTTTTGTGCAGAAACTGCTACTGACATTGTCATATTAGTCTCATACAAGAGCTTCTGTGTTATATAATACCAATAAATGATGGATACGGGCATATATGCATCCACGTATAAATAAAACTAACAAATGCATCAATAAATAATAAAAACATTTAAATATTTCATAACTAATGGGGGTCTTGTAGCTGTATAAAAATCCAGTGAACACAATCGCCTCTTTTAGGGCTTCATTGCATTTACTGGCTAAGATTTATTATTAGGTCACCCCATTTAACCAGAAAACAAGCTGCCCTCATTCCCAAATTAGTATTTATTTATGAATTTATATATGAATGTGGCATCTTAAGCTTTAGTGTTGCCTTGGTTGTATGCTTTTTGCTAAATAGCTTAGTTTCAATCTCAACAGAATTAGGCTATTAGATAAACAAACAAATTAAATTGTGTTTTTGTAAATAAATAAATAAACAATATGCAAAACACCAGAGGTTAGCCTGCTCTGTGCCACTAACTGGATGCTCAGCGTAATGCGCCTACATCATTCTTTAATTGTTTAACAGTAGGGCAGTACATGCGAAGCTGGAATCTATTTGTCTTTGGAATTGATAGTTAATGGCCAAGTGAGCATATTGTTTTCCTTCTGAGCTAATATTGGCCTTCTCATTACATTAATGAAAAAGCCCACTTAGGGTCTCATAAAGGCATGTACGTCTCAACAGAATCATGTTTGATATAATTTAGACCTGCCAAATCCCCAAAACAAAGCACTCACTTAGTGAAACACCGCAGTGATACAGAACAACACATGGGCACCTGATATTTAATACACAGCACAACACTGTTCCCCCAATTAATAGGTGACAATAAAAAGAGATTGCATATGGATTGATATTTATTCCTGTCTAGTGAACATTGCTTGTTAGTGTAAGATAATATTGTAGTTCTATTCATGCAATGATTTTAAAGCATCATTGCTTTAGTTTCTGTAGAGTTGTACATTACAGTATATGAATAGCCATATCATATTTGTTATACATAGATAGCCTTGGTAACATTTTATAACTAAGGTTTGCAATACATTGCTTGCTGAAAATAATGGTCTGACAATAAAACACCTCCATTAAACCTGATAAAAAGTCAGAGCTACCATGCATGTTTAAAACACAGAACCCATATTGTGTATTTTTGCTAAGAAATAACTTGGTTTACTGATTGCCAGAGTGGTGACGTGTCGACAGCATTGGCTTTTGAGAGGTGTGGGCCGATCAAAATGACCAATAACATTCACATCAAAAGGATGAGAAATTCATTAACTTCAGAGAGTCAGAGGGCATTACGGCAGTAAATGCACAGTGGAAAGCTGCTGTATCTTCAGCATATTTTTAAAATTCATTATGAAGGGCTGGAAACGTTAATGAAATGGAGTGCTTTCTCCTTAATGGCAGTCAAATAAGAGTTGTAGCACACTCTGGGATGTATGCCAATAGGTTATACAAATGCTTAAATAAGCAGGGTTAAATTAACTTTGCATACAGATGACCTATAACAGCGAATGGCATGTCTGTCTGTATAGGATTTAATAGTGTGTCATATATAATCTATAAGTGACTTTCTACCATTCATATATATGTTTAAAAAAAATGCGGTTTCTCGCAATATCAAGAGTCTGGGATAATGTAGACATTTTCCAGCAGATTAACCAATCCTAACTCTTTCTTTTGTCTGCCTGTATGATTTTAGAACAGGAGGCCGCATAAGCTGCTTTTGCTTGCAATCGGGAAATGTTTACATGCCAGTAAATGCTTTATGCTGTTTTGCATTTGGTAGCTCGTTTGTGGAAATGCATGCAGTATCACATTTTCGGGAACTCAAGACAAAGGGTGTGTTTATTTTTCTATTAAGTTCTAAAATTTAAAAGCCACATTAACTGTACCATGGAGTCGGCTTCAAAACATGAATGTGTAATAAACCTAGCGAACACTAGACACTAGAGCAGGCATCGAGTGAGCAGAGGGAGTTAGGTAGACGCAACACAGATACTGAAGGCTATAATCTTAGCCTTTTTTTTTTTCCTATCACAGTTAATTTACTTAATTGATAACTTTTCGGCAAGCCAATAAAACGCCTCATCCGTCTCTGCCGCTTGTCAGTTTCTTTCAACACTGCTCCCTTTTCTGCGGGTATAAAAACCCAATGGCACTTGATTGGCACGAGAGAATGTTTAGTCTTTTCTTCACTGCCTTCGCATCTGCGTCCCACGATAACCAGGCATGAGCTGAAATGACAACCTGTCCGCCTGAAAGTGACGACCAGAGACATAATGCTTTCATACATGCAACCTCGGACTGCATGTCCTGTTGTGATGTGGTCTGCTTTGCAAGCCACACAACTTTATTGACAGATATTGTAGCCAGCAACCTTTCAGTGACACACCCCTTTGTGCGTAAGCCCTTGATGTAAATGATACACCGAGTTATTAGTAGCTTTTAATGTTATGCCTCCCATATTGTGTTGGGTGGGATAACCATTCTTATTGCTGTCATATGAATCTGCCGTGATTGATTAACATTCACTTTTATGTAACCATTATCAGTTCACCTACTCCTGGCATTCAGAAGCGACAGGGCAGTGCATCTGGAAGATCTCTTGCTGATATGATATATTGTGGTATTATCTGTGCTCGTGACACTGCTGCCTTCAAAGCCAGATCATTAATCATCAGGAGCAGTGGCAATAGCCTTTAGTTAAATTACACACCTCCCTAATGCCAGCCCTTGCACCAGAGAGTGGACTTTCTTGCTACGCGTGCAGATTGTCTTCTGGGAAGCAGCAGGCGATTTGCAAGTGAGTGTTAAAGTTTGTCTGATTATTTGGATCCCTTTTGAAGAAATAATTAGCTTCAGATATATAATATTTACACCTTCTATGAACCTGCTTTTTAAAAGTAGTTTTAAAGGATTTAACCAACACTATGGGTTAACAGATATTGGAAATCTGGTTTAATGTCTGTAGACAAAGAAGTCTTAATCTACTGCACATTTATTACTGTGTACAGCTGGCATGAAATACAGTTAATAAAGAAATACACAGAAGGTGACCTTTGACCTGAGTGTCAAATAAGGAGGTAAACTCCATGTCCAGGGTAAGAATGTGTTTTAACACTCTACACATTGCTATGCTCTTAATGGTAGTGGCAGGCTAACATTGATACCACAAATAAGGTCCTCTGCTTTAATGTGGCTAATATGCAATGTGAGGAAAGCCCAAGTGCGAAAAAGGTGTCTGACATACGTTAGAAAGCCAACGTGCCCCCAGTTTCAGCACCTCGGACAACACTGCAAACATACCAGCACACTGGAAGGATGCACTTGGGAGGAGAACGTGTCCTTGCCGGGGACTGAATGTCCTGTGTCCCAGCAGGGCATGGTGAAATCACCTTTCTGTGCACTTGTGCAGCTTAGGCACAGTTCAGGTACACAAACTTGCCTCCAGTACTCTCGGCTCTTCCTGTGCAGGGGGATGCAGTATGACAAATCACACAATATCCCACTAGAATAGGTGGATCTGTGTCTCATAAATCTTGTTTATTAGTCTGTTGTGAGCAATCCGATCAAAGGCTTTGCTTAAGTCCATTTGGGTGGAGGCTGCTGGCACTCCCCATGTCCTGGGATGGAGACAGCCATTTGTAAGCCTTCACAAAGCAGATGCAGCGCCCACAGTTTTTAGATTATGAAACTGGCACAGGGTAAGGTCATCCATCCCAGCTGTCATAAATCATTCATTTTCCCAAAACACATTTTGAGGGATCATGGAATTATCAATTCTTTGGGATAATTCTCATTTTCCAATGGCAATTGAACAGTATTTTCATGTCATTATAGATGTATCTGTTCACAATTGTGTATATATTTTTGGGAAATGAGAGTATTTCATAATCATGTAAATGGCTACATTGTTGTTTTTTTAATACATATGGTTAAGAAAAATGATGAAACCAATAAAGTTAATTTAAATTCAACTTAGTGTTAGACCAAATCAAAACTTCGACCTCTCAGCGGATTGCAAATTTCATACTTTTACCCTGTGGCGTTCAGTTGTAGCGTGATAGGGTACAAGTTTGTTATATTTAATGTGTAGGTCTAGGCTTTAATTTCATGGGGAAAAAGTGGTCAAAAGGTTATTTAAGAGAATCTAGATGTTAATCGCTATGTCTAATGGTTTTAATTTAATTAGCACATAGTAATTATGTGTCCTCCCTTGTGAGTTCAAGGTTGTCAGACTAAACAATTGAGCAATAAAGCAGGCAACATCATTTCATTGTTTAACTTTATTATGAGAAACCCATTGCATGTGGGAAGGAACATCTTAAAATCTATATTCTATAGTCATTGAGCATTTAGTAATGACTGTATTTGTTAGTTATTTATGTACATGTATTAACATTTACTAAATGTAATACTTTTCTAAATCTTCTCCTGGCTAATATATTTTAACGTGCAGGATGCAAAGATGTCAGTGAATAGCACTTAATCAGTTATGACCAGGTCGTAATGAATTTCTTTATGGAATGGAAGTCAATATGATTTCTCTTCTGAATCAAGGCCAATCTTGACACCTTTCAGAGTTTGTTATTTGCTCATATACTTTTAACTTAATTTATTTGACTGTCTGCCTTTAATTTGATTGATTCATAAGAATATCTAAGAGACAATCATTAGAATGCACAAGTTACAACCGAAGCTGAATTTTGCCACTGCCTCTTTATTATTCACTGTATTGCATGGCCCTTGCAATTTCTTAATACAAGCAGAAGAGAAAGTTCTGTACAGCAGATGACTGTGAACGTTATCCTCTGTATGCCCTAAAGGGACAGGTAATTAGGTAAAGGTGTCTTTTCTGTTATGCAACGTGGCAGAGGGATCATTCTTTTAATCTATTATTCACTTTTGTGCAACATGTGCATCTTCTTTTAATGCTCATTAAGAGACAGTGAGGTTCAATAGTCCTGAGATGTGAGGTGGCAACTTGGCACGTTTTCACCTTCTCACGTTGCAGTGGTTTTCCCAGGGACCTTGACAGCTGAAATTATCTTCCAGTCCATTTGTAAAGCGGTTGGGAGTTTGGTAGAGAGTCAAATTGCATCTTGGTTAGCCTCCTCTTCCCTTTCCTCACTGTGGGGATGTCTCTAGGATTGAACAGTCCTTTGTCTCTGGCGGAGGTGAAAAACAAAATACTCTGCCTTCCCACTTACACCCTACATTTAAACAATTACTTTAACACCTACTTTAATCATCGACTACCAAAATCAGCAGCTGAAGGATCATTTGAATTAAAATTAGGATAAGGTAAGGTCATTGTTTTATGCCATAGCAATCCATTAAGAATGATTTCAATATTGAATCGTTATTCTATGTTTTTCAATTTAGAAACAGCTGTTTAAGGAAATTAGAGAGACTCGTTCCTTACCCATTTTTTCAGATTTGGTATCCACAGGTCTGTATTGTTAATGGAGTGTGGGGACCCAGCTGGATACGCAAAGTGAGGCGTGGTTTAACTTCGGAGCTGACCGTTCCAGCGTACTGCTGGTTCGTGAAATACAAAAGTTTGACAAGACTTTTAGCATATCGTCCCAAGAGGCCGGGAGCCTTCTTTCAATCTGAGTGATGTTTAGCTCCTGGTGCGTTTGCCAGTGCATCTTGAATTAGAAATTGCACTGGTTGCATTGAGCCATGTGAGGAAGCTGCTACGGGTTCATGCTAGTAAATAGAGGAGCAGAGGGAGGATCGCCAGGCTTCTCTCAAACATGTTTTAAAATATGCCCAGTGAAACTAACTCATCATGCCTCTGCAGACTTCACAACCCATAGTTCCTCGAAAAACAGAAGCATTTGGGAAGATAAAGTCCTGCTGATCCAGTCCCTTTTTAATGTAGCCAAAAAAAAAGCTGATTATATTTTGGAAAACTAATAATACAAACACAACAATTAAAAGGGGACTTGGCATCATTTTAAAATAATGTTTATTGTTTTGGTTTTTCACAGTGAAAGTTATGTTAACCTTCAGTGATACAATGGTAGATGTAATGGTTGTGCTTAAATTCACTTTTCTACGCAGATATTTGTTTGTTAACTGGAAGAGGATGAAATGAAATTAGATTTTTTTTTTTTTTTTTTCATATCATAAAACATCCAATTGCAGTATTTCTTTTGAGGACGAATTTACTGCAATCCATTGTGTTGTGTCCTGGGAGAAGGAATGATCGTGCTGTACATCTATAAATGCATACTGGCGATTTTCCCATTTTTCATACGGTATCTATAATCTCCCTGTCACTTTGACATTGATGCCTGTCAGTCTGCATTTTCTGTGCAGTGGTCAGACCAGCCTGAGAGAGCGGAGAGGGCCGTGGTCACAGTAGCCCTTTGTCTAGCCCACAGAGTCAATTAAAAGAAAAGAAGAAAAAAAAAGATGAAAAAAATCTGCCATTCGCATTTCAGTACTTCTACATTTTGGTAAATACATGTAGACAAATGGAACAGAGTAGGTGTCTTATTATTTCAACAACACAGACAAGACCTGTATGCAGTGCAGTGGGTCTCAGTTTTCAGAAACCGGCTTCTCTTATGTGTCATATTCTCCTGATGGGGAAAATAACACAGTTTAGCTTTTAGGGGAACACTGAGTCTAGCAGGGCTTTAGTAGCATTGCAATAACATCCAGAAGATTCTCTGCAGAAGGGCTACCCGAGTGGAAACGGTTTTGCGCAGGTTGGGTAGAAGGTCTTTTGATAGGCTGGGATATCTCTGTTAAAAGGGTTACATGACCTGGTTACACTGAAGTGCTTCCCCTGCCGCCAGCTTTGTGATAAAAATAGAAGATGAATAAAATATTTACTTTCATTGAGATGTTATAGGGGTCAGAGAGAGTGACCCCCTAGCCATTTTAATGTGCTTTGAAGGGGATTTTGTGGTATGACTTACAAGTATATGTGCATAATTAAAATGGAGATCTGCTGGTTCAGAAATATTAGTAATATTGAATACTGAAGCACTACAAATTGTCCCGTCCCTCCCATCACTGAGGACAGCCATCCATCCTTTTAGAACCTTTTAGAAACTGGGATGCGTTAGCCAGTAATGTACATTTATTGTTTACAAAAGATAGGAAGTACCAGTTTGTGTGTTACTGCTTGATGTCCCTGGGAGATGTATAGTGGGTGTTGAAAAAACAGACAGAATGAAATTAATGGTTTTGATATTGTCAGATTGTTTCTGCCCCAGTATATATGTTTTTAGAATTTGACTACATGGCATTGCAAATCGAAGTATATACCAGTAAATTGTGAATTATAGGCACATGATACCTGTATTTAGACTAAGGACTCCCAAACCAAGACTGAAACTGATGAGTATAAAAATAAACACAACTTTCAGCTCGTTGTGAAAGCTCAGCACATTGAAGACGAGTTCCCTTCAGCTGAGAATGTAATCACGAGTTAAAGTGGACAGGTGAAATGCTGCAACGAGAGCTTCATAACCCGAGGCGAAGAGAAACGTATGAAGCCTCCCAGTGGATAGCTGCAGGTCTGACTATCAGTTATTCCTTTTAAAATACTTACAGAAAATGCAAACCTCAGTTAAAAAAAAATTAGTCCACAATCTGGCCTCAATCTGTTGAAGTTGTTGTAACAATACATCCCAATCAGCATATAATTGTGGGAAAGTTTGGCCAGACTCCCAAATGTCATGAGGATTAACCTATATGGTTAAAGCTTTATTACCTGTGTCTTGAAAGGCATGGAGCAAGCATAATACGTGTGTAGCATAATATGTGTGTACAGTACTGTGCAAACGTTTTAGGCATGTGTGGAAAAAATGCTGTAAAGTAAGAATGCTTTCAAAAATAGACATGTTAATATATTATATTTATCAATTAACTAAATGCAAAGTGAGTGAACAGAAGAAAAATCGAAATCAAATCAATATTTGGCATGACCACCCTTTGCCTTTAAAACAGCATAAATTCTTCTAGGTACACTTGCACAAAGTCAGGGATTTTGTAGCCATATAGTCAGGTGTATGATTAAACAATTATACCAAACAGGTGCTAATGATCATCAATTCAATATGTAAGTTGAAACACAATCATTAATTGAAACAGAAACAGCTGTGCAGGAGGAATAAAACTGGGTGAGGAACAGCCAAACTCAGCTAACAAGGTGAGGCTGCTGAAGACAGTTTACTGTCAATAGTCATACACCATGGCAAGACTGAGAACAGCAACAAGACACAAGGTGGTTATACTGCATCAGCAAGGTCTCTCCCAGT
This sequence comes from Amia ocellicauda, assembly GCF_036373705.1. Taxonomy (NCBI): domain Eukaryota; kingdom Metazoa; phylum Chordata; class Actinopteri; order Amiiformes; family Amiidae; genus Amia; species Amia ocellicauda. The sequence goes on from NC_089860.1 coordinate 22,484,819, forward strand.
CAGACATGTCAAGGCAGACAGGGGTTTCCAGATGTGCTGTCCAAGCTCTTTTGAAGAAGCACAAAGAAACGGGCAACGTTGAGGACCGTAGATGCAGCGGTCGGCCAAGGAAACTTACTGCAGCAGATGAAAGACACATCATGCTTACTTCCCTTCGCAATCGGAAGATGTCCAGCAGTGCCATCAGCTCAGAACTGGCAGCAAACAGTGGGACCCTGGTACATCCACCTACTGTCCGGAGAAGTCTGGTCTGAAGTGGCCTTCATGGAAGACCTGCGGCCAAAAAGCCATACCTCCGACATGGCAACAATGCCAAACGACTCAACTGTGCACGATAACACAGGAACTGGGGTGCAGAAAAATGTCAGCAGGTGCTCTGGACTGATGAGTCAAAATGTGAAATATTCGGCTGTAGCAGAAAGCAGTTTGTTCGCCGAGTGCTGGAGAGCGGTACATGAATGAGTGTCTGCAGGCAACAGTGGAGCATGGTGGAGGTTCCTTGCAAGTTTGGGGCTGCATTTCTGCAAATGGAGTTGGAGATTTGGTCAGAATGAATGGTCTCCTCAATGCTGAGAAGTACAGGAAGATACTTATCCATCATTCAATACCATCAGGGAGGCATCTGATTGGCCCCAAATTTATTCTGCAGCGTGACTATGACCTCAGACATACAGCAACAGTCATTAAGAACTATCTGAAAGTGTAAAGAAGAACAAGGAGTCCTGGAAGTGATGGTATGGCCCCACAGAGCCCTGATCTCAACATCATCGAGTCTGTCTGGGATTACATGAAGAGAGAGAAGCAACTGAGGCTGCCTAAATCCACAGAAGAGCTGTGGTTAGTTCTCCAAGATGTCTTGGCCAACCTACCTGCCAGGTTCCTTCAAAAATTGTGTGCAAGTGTACCTAGAAGAATTGATGCTGTTTTGAAGGGTGGTCACACCAAATATTGATTTGATGTAGATTTTTCTTCTGTTCACTCACTTTGGATTTTGTTAATTGATAAATATAATCTATTAACATGTCTATTTTTGAAAGCATTCTTAGTTTACAGCATTTTTTCACACCTGCCTAAAACGTCTGCACAGTACTGTATGTGTATACACATGCATATGTACAGCTGTGCAAAAAATTAAGAGACCACTGCAAAGTTTTCTTAAATCAGCATTTCTACATGTATCGCAGCCATTCCATTCCATTCATGTTTTGATTTGGAATTTGGGAGAAATGTTGTCAGTAGTTTATAGAATAAAACAAAAATGTTAATTTTACCCAAACACTTACCTATACATAGTAAAACCAGAGAAACTGATAATTTTGCAGTGGTCTCTTAATTTTTTCCAGAGCTGTATCTTTGCACACAAAAAGGTGTTTGCATTTTAAAAACCATTTTGTGATTTAAACAAAATGTTTCACATGTTACAATCTTATATGGAGGCCAAACCACCTTTTAATTTGTTATAAAGGATTGCAATCCATTTGTCACAGATATTATCATAGGTATTGTATTCCAGGAGACAACAGTCTTTATTTTCCATATCAAAGTGGCTATTCTAAAAGAAAGTCGCTCATGAAGACCTTTAATGCTTAATCAATAATTGTAATCACTTTGTGCTTTGTAATGTGCAATATTGGCACAGGCAGGATTGCAGCTGTATCTCACTTTCCCAGAAGTAGTGGATTATAAATCAGATCAATCATTTTTCAGTGCAGAGAGATATTTTTTTGTTCCCCGTCTGTATTCAAAATGCATTTACTAGCTCATTAATCAGGTTGCTTAAAAGTTCACAAAATGCATGTTTTGCAAAACACTGATGGTGGAGTTTAGAACCATGATGCGCTCCGTAAATCATACTGTGCACAGAGATGTGCCATGAATTTGTATGTATTAAAACATGAAAATAGTCGCAGAAAAATTAATTCTACTTGTAATGTGCTATAATTGTAATTTAAAAGCAACTGATTGTAATGCATTACTCCACATAGAGACGCTTAATTGAAATAACCTATCATATGTTATTGGTGTATATATAGCAATAAAACTGCAAATGTTACACTGCCCATTACTTACAGGGTTCCCATTGGGCTCAGGGGTATAGAAATGCACTGATACCAGTCTTTCAGTGTATCGAGTTTATCACTCATTTGGATACTCATCTGTTGCTGCCTGAATGCAGACTCTGTCCATACTCCCAAAATAATCAAGCCTTACATTTCATAACTTGGTAATGTGCAATTATAACACAAACTGAGAAAGACGCTTGAAGCTATGTGCATTGAAGCATTTGTTGTTTTGCATCCAGATATACACAACCAACAGAGTGCTCCTAATTGAATGTCAATAACCCAACACTCTCCAGCTATAACCGTCGTCTCCAGGATCGCAGAGCAGAACGCAATGCCATGTCAAAGTTCCCGGTCAGGCTCTCGTGTAATAAGTTACTCAAATGATGCCGTTCATTGTGTTTTTGTATGAAAGGGTTCTACTGGTTTAGCACGACAAAGAGCGAAACTACACTATCAGTCCAATTCTATACCCCACTGCAGTGTTCCTTGCATTTTCAAGGTTCCACTGGATTAGCAAGAGCTTATCTAATAACCAATTCTAATATTTATATTTTATTAGAGTAGATATTATATTATATTCCCTCCTGTAACAATGAAAAAGATTAAGTATATTTGAATTAATCAACATCCCTTTCTTCCAGTATTTAAAATGTACTGTATATGACTACCTGTAGAATTAACATCTATTTTACAATGTTATTTCGTTTTTTATTCTCACACAGAAAAATGGTTTTGAATTTCTTGTATAGCATGCAACAAAGCAAGCCTGTATGAAACTGTAAGCCTCTTATATGCACTGAAAGACAGAACATTTTGTTCTGAAGTGGAAGTGTATCAAAGTCCTACTTAAGTCCCATTACAGATGACGTGCAATTGTTCGGTGAAAAGGAATACTAATGTACAACTTTCCTTTTTCCTGTAATTATTGTTTTGTATCAATAAAGGCACTGCTCCTTCGTCTTTTCACTTTAACCTGTTAGGCTTTAACAGGTCGAGAAAACAGTCTCTTAATCTCTTCTTTGTTGTAAAGTGTTACTTGTTTTACACGTGTCGCCTTAATATTGTGGTAGTTTAGGTTGACTGTTCATTAGCCATGCATGTTTACAGTGAGGCTTTTGTAGGGACGTAAATTTAAAGTGTTTGTTTGGTCCCTTACTGAGTGCAGTAAATGTGGTCACATGACAGAGCTGATAGTGGGACTGTGATCAGGAACCATGGCATTAGCTGTTTATAAAAATAACTCGTGTACAGATATTTGTGGTCTAGAAAATTTAAATCACAGCCATAGTATACAGGGAAGGGGTGTACTTATGAAGAGCCCTGCCAGGGTGTTTATAGCAATGTTACGTTTATGAAAGCTAACAAACTTAACAATGTTCAAATAGAAAAATGAGACGCATATAAACTTTGATGGGGAAAACAGGTGGGGTGAGCTTAAGACAGGAGGATGTAGAAACAGGTGAACCCTTTTGTAAGCAATAAATGTACTCAACGTTAATTAGTTCACTTTACAAAGAGAGAAAAAGGGTATCTTTTTGCCAGGCAGCAATTTCTGGGTAGCTGTTAGGAACTGCCATTTGCACATTCATACATAGGCTTGTCTCCTTTACTTACTATAGATGAATTTAGCCCATTGAGCCTTGTTGATCCTTTATGTGATTATGGACGTACATTTTTCATTTGGCAATCTAGCTGAGAAATACATTATTTTGTTACAAATTCTCTTTAATGTAACCGACATCTGTTGTGCAGGTTGTGCTAGACTTGATTGGATTTCTCAATTACTCTGATGTCAGTCTTCTTGCTGTAGACATCAGTTTGGATGTGCACCTTGTGATATATACAGCAGCACCTATGGTCCTTTGGCACTGATGGCACTGAGGGGTTTGACAGTTTGAGGCAGGTATTGGTGTAATGAATCTCATTACAGCACAAGACTGTCTTGAAGAAGAGGCGAAGGGGTCATGAAAGCTGATGACAGCAGGAGATAGTATTTATTACGGAGGCTTGCTGCTCCAACTTTCTTACTTTTATGCGCCTCTGAGAAATGTGTGTATTGTTTCTCGCATGACGTAACCTCAGCTTGCAGATGTGTGGAAATGTGTTCTTATTACCAACAAGGCTCTGGGGTGTTAAAACAAACATCTGTATGTTCTGTTTATAGGTGTAGATTGGCCACAATTTTGTCTCCCCCTGCCTGTTTTTTATTTATTTACACATTTTTTTATAATTTCACATGACACATCTGCTCCATCCCAAAACAACTAATTTCAGCCTCTGGGATTGAGACACAGGAGGCCAGAGTATCACCTCCTCATCCTCAGCAGCTGGCTGACACTTCATGGCACTTGAAGGAATGACCTTGGCATCATCACAGTCAACAGCATGGAGGACAGACTAGTAAATTCATAGATTCTTCCTGGAACAATGTCACAATGTCTTGAAAATCATTAAAACACACACACAAATAATCACAAAAATAACTTTCAAATGTTTTATTTTTCTAGCACTGAGCTCACTGGATAATTTGTTCAGCATAATAATAACCCTAAACATACAGCCAGATTAGCCCTCAATTATTTAAATGACTTAAAGAAGAACACATGTTTATTCTGACACATTGGTCACCCCGATTGCAAACCGTCACCCTGTTCATTTATTTTAAGATAGGCTAGATGATAATGCAAATGGTAAAGATGATATGCTTTGGGAGCTGATGAGGACTGAATGGGAACACAACTATTAGCTGGTAATACACTGCTTACCTTGTGCGATTGCTTAGCTGAGATTGCTAACTTCAAATGATTTATGCATTAGGAGTCGCATTCACTGCAGTTGGTCAATGTGAACCTGTAATTGTAATTGTGGTTGTGTGCGTGTGTGTGTTCAGTGTTGCAGTGTCAAGACACTTTCTGACCCTGCGTGACTTTCAAACAACCCTTGGACGACAGAAGGGAATGATATTCTGTGCAATTGAGTTCCGCCGTTAAAGTGTTTGAATATTATCAGCTATTAAGCAATTTAGTCTGGTAGTGCACCACACATTATTATAACCCTACATTAGCAGACTTACACTTTTCATTCACTGTTATGTAAGAGCCTCCGTTCAGTTGGCTTTAATCATTTACATTATAAATAGCTAGCCATTATCATGTGCCTGTATGCTCTACTTTAGATAGAAGATTTGAATATTTGCAGCGTTTCGTTCCGACAGTGTTATCTGCACAGCACTTTATCCTCTTCCCCTGCGCCTCCCTAGATGTTAACCACAGAGCTCTCAAAGAAAGTGATTAGGATTATTTAAATGTCAATTTCGTTTTCCATTATCACTAATGCAGTTTTTTTTTTCCTGAAGTGGAATTCTTCACCAAAAAAAAAAAAAACATTTATAAGTTCACTTGGAAACAAATCAAGTCTAATTTTAACATTTAGCTCTGCTTCAGAATTGATTAGTGAACAACATTAATTATCTCTCTGCTCAACTATGGGGACACAAACACTGTGGCTGAAGATAGTCTTTAAATTCAGCATACTTTTTAAATGAATGCCAAGATCTTCTGGATAGGCCACTAATCTGTTAATCTTTAGCTAAGTGATAATATTAGCTAAATTACTGCTAAATTGGAGTTTAGAAATTCTAGAATTCCTTAATCTTGCATATTCTAACTTCTGTTGTTTCCCAAAGTAATAAATACGGATAACAATTTGTAAATTAAATTATAATTAGATAAATAAATATCTTAAAGTGCAGTTAAACTTCTGTAACTTTAATGGTATTTAAGCAATGCATTTGGAAATGAAAACTATAATTACAGTACTTGTAGTTAATTAGATTTACGATCAAATGTGATTACACTGTAATTAGAAAAAATTAGACTTATGCTCATCTTGCATTACGTGACCCAAGATCAGTTCAGAAGTATTCACATCATTACAATGTAACCAAACAAAATGCATCCTGAATAGCATACATATACAATAATTGTACACAAAAACATATACGTAAGTCGCCCTGGATAAGGGCGTCTGCCAAGAAATAAAAATAATAATAATAATAATAATAATAATAATAATAATAATAATAATAATAATAATAATAATATACTCCTCCGAAACCTCAAGATTGGAATCCGTCCTCTCTCTTCCCCCATCCGTGAATTTGTTGTTTTTGTGGACTTTGCTCAATGTGTAATTAATTAATCACATGCAGACTTTTGTGGGGCTCACTGTGTACAAAGTGGGAATTTCTGGAGCTTTCCATAAACATTACCAGCACATTCCTGATGAGACTCACAGCAGTCCTCCTGGTGGTCCTGCTAATGAGGGCGGGGGCAGTTCTGGTGTATCCTCATCCCCCCGTCCTGTGTTTTGTTTACCCAGATGTAAGTAAACACAGAGCAGCAGAACTCTCTTCAAGCCAGAGATGAGAACGCAGCAGGAGAGAGGTCGTACGATTCTCAAATGCCTCAGTGCTTTGCAGCAAAAAATAAGGCATTGCTGAAACATCAGGGCGAGAAAAGAAAAAAATCACTACCTGTTGGAAGAACAGACAAGGCACCTTTCAATACAACACCTATCTGAAGACTCTGGCTGTCAATGTGCTACTTTATTAGGCTATGTTTCTCTCACAGTGCCCTCCACAAAAAGGGGGATATCTTTTATAATGTACTGTGTCATAGAAAGTGATGAGTTCTGCATTACTTGATTCTCCCCCCAAAATTGATGGTGGCATACATGATTTAATTAATTAATTTGGTTCTTCTAAAGATTTTAGAATGAAACATCTATTTCAATACCTTTAAAAAAATAAGAAAAATGTGTTAATTAACTTTCCATTTTTATGCTTAATGCCTTTTCATTTAATGGTCTGATGATAAACTCTTTTCTCCTCTCTGAACCCGGAGCTAGAAAAAATAACACTTTCCTTGATACAGTTAACATTTTTTGAGAAATACAATGTTATTTTGATTTTTGGTGGTGATTTGGGGGAGGATTTGACTTCTTTGCTTTAGGTGACTCACTGTGGAAACGTGTTGACTTTGGTTGGGGTTTTAAATGAGTCAATGACTCAAGTCAGTGATTTTGCTTATTCACGGCACTGAGCCTGTTTGCGTAAATGCAAATGTGTCAATGAACCTTCGCTTCAGATAAACATGGTCGGTAGAGACTGGGACCAGGGCAGAACCTCAAATTAAATTGCAGATAGGAATGGAAAACGTTCAACTGATTTAATTAAGAAAGGCAAATGTGCCTTTGGTTGACTGATCCAGTTGTTAGCTATTGATGTTTCTGTCATGGACATTGATACCACCCGTTTAAGCACAAGCTGTCTTCGGCCATGAGCTGGAGATCACAAGGACAGGGAATTACAAGGACTCAATCCACTTAAAATACAAAGAATATACAGCTCTGGAAAAAATTAAGAGACAACTCTAAGTTCAGAAATCAATGTTAAGTGGTCTCTTCATTTTTTCAATTTTTTGCTGGCTTATCTTATCTTATCATGTATCTGTTCAAATATATAATTTATTTCAGCACAGCACACAGAAACACACAACGAACAACGTTGATTTTACAGTATTAACACAGTCCTCTGGTACGTACACAAGTCTCTCAGATCTGCATTCCCACTTTGCTCAAATGACTGAAATCCTCCCAAAGGCAGCAGTCTGTGAAACGCATGATTGAGTTTGTGTTAAACTACTGTATCAAACAGTCCAGTCATGAAACCTTCCTCTTCCTAATCTGAGGTCAGAATGGCCCAGTTGAGTCTAAACAGGCTATACTTGTTCCTAATTGTACTACTCTTGTTATAGTATTGAACAGAGAGTTAATTTTCTATTATTTTGCAAAAGTAATTGTCCAGCTTCATGCGCAGCTCTTCTTTGTTTGTTGTTGTTTGTTTTTTGCACCAAACTTTAAAAATATTTCTATGGTTAAACAATAAATCATTCCAGGTAATTGAAGCCTGTAAGCATGTCAAATACATTTTTCAAATCACACTGCTAAGGAGCACTGTAGCTCAATACACAGACTACATTTTTCCTTTGTTGTTTGCCCATTCATGGGGATGGATTGGATTTCTTACTTTTAAAACTAAGGAAGAATTTTCTGTACTTTCAGAGAGAGAGAATGTATACAGATAGATCGACACATGGAGACACAGAAAGATAAAGACAGAGATGGCAGAAGATGGTTTTCTCTGTCTCTGTCTATGTGTGTGTGTGTGTGTGTGGAGAGGGGATGTACAAAAATTATAATTTATAAGCAACTACAGTTAATGACTTTCTCCCTGGTTCAGAGCTCCCCTATGTGTGTACTATGCCATCATTATTATTAAACACACAACTATTGGGAACTTTTCAGAACACCCAACAAAGGTGAAAAATCAGAAACATCATGTGGCATCATGTTTCCACTGCCTGACAATGGGATCAATGGATAAAACTTCTATAAATATCAATGAGTGAATAATCTCTGTTCTTACCTGCCTCAAACCAGGACAGTGGCCATGGCTCTGGGCTTTGCAACACCTAAGAATTGCATGTGACAGAATTAATTTGGTGAAGAAACAACACATTTTGGAATTGACTTTGCAGTTTGTGAAAAGGATCTGGAAGTGAGACAACCTGATGTGGGGGTGTAAATTCCTCGAGCTGTTACCCTTTTTTATGAGGGGATACAAACTGTCAATATAAGAGAAAGCAGACCTACTGCAATGGAAGAAAAAAACAAGTTCTAGCACGGTGAAGTGTGGATAGCTCATTAAGAAGAGCTCTACAATGAATCAAGATGTGACAGAAAAAAAAAGTTTGAAAGTGTGGTGCATATACGTATATCCTGAAAATGTTATCTGCCTTTGTATTTTATTACAATATGTTGGGTTTCAAAAAGTTTGTTAATGAGTTTGTGAAGTGGGAGGGATGGATAGATAGAATAAAATAGTTTAGTCCTGTCATGGAAAAAAAAAAAGTCTCATTAATGTTGGCAACAAAAACCAGTGGTCTAAGAGCTATTAACATGCATGCTTGAAGGCTTAAGTTAGTTACAAAGATAAATGCAGTAAGTTTTCATAGAAATCTGCAATTTAACTGGAGCCTTAAAGGAATAATTCAGTGCATTGTTGATGCAGTTTTTTCACCTCCAAAAGAGAAAAGTAACTTCAGCATCTGAAAAAAACATCTTAATTAGAAAGATTTGCTTTTGGATGAAACACAATGAGATAACTTTTTAACTTTCAATTCAGGCTATTAGTAGTAGACTTTTGCAGGACCAAATTAAATTGGATGATTCTTATACTGTATCTTATGTTTTCTACGTTAATTTGTCAATGGCTTCATTACCGTATTATTAAAAAGTAAACAAAAACACAAAACACAAATATGTTACAGAACTGTGCCCAAGGAGATATGGAGAAAATGACAATTTTATTTCATGTAATTCAATAATTGTGGGTACGAAAAACTGTTCCTTGTTCCAGACATAATGAAAGGAAGTTTAGATGTGATTATTATTTTAGTTTAGTTGCCAAATTACCCATGATTGAATATATACTGTACAAGATAATGTGAACGCCTTATTCACAGCATATTCATGATCAATTGTGTTCCAAAACAATAAACAATAGGTGGTTTTCATCCACAGAGACCCTTGTTGTGAAAGGTCAATAGAATAACTCATTTGGGAAAACATCAGAATCAATGATTCATCCCCCCATGGCATGCATACAGTACAGTCACAAAGGAATTCAGTCAGCTGCAGCTAAAAATGACAGTTATCTCTGGAGGAAAGACTTTAGCAAGAAAAGAAAAAAGTGAAATTGTGACCTGGAAATTTGCAGCATAAATCTCTGAATGGATGCAGCTAAATGTCATTACTTATCACTATACTGACAAGGTAAACAGAATATCTGGGGATGATGATAACCAGTCCCCCCTGCCCCAGATTCCTACACGATATCAGTTATTGGCCTAGTTAAACCTGTTTTCATATTTAGAACTCAGTATCTTTGTATCTCAGTATCTTATCAAGTTTAATTTGGTATAGCACACTTCCATACAGAGTAAAAGAAAGGTAAACAAACAAAGTATATTGAATACTTTGAAACAATGTGTAATATTTGTTTAAAATAATTGTGCTTAAAATGTAATGAAAATAATGAAAACAACGATCATAACAATCTATGGCAAACCGATCAATGCACCATCCATGCTTTCACTTCAACAGGAATTGGAGGTCAAATGTCAATGTAAATGGTAAAACCTGCATATAAAACAGACTACAATGCTTTCACCACTATGTATTCTGGTGTAATGCAGGAATAGAAATAGGCAATGTACGTTTTTAACATCAGGAGGTTTACCCACATGCCTCTGTTCACCAGACAGAACTGTGTGAAGAAAAGAATCGTCTTCTGTATTCCGCTCAGCCCGTCAGCGTTCTGGTATCCATGGTGACAGAATTTCAATGTACAAGATGTACAGGTTTTTTTTTTTTTGGGACCCAAGAAACTTGTTTTTGTTCTATTGAGATAAAACTTTTAATATAATTGCAATCAGTTGCAGTGAAGCATTCATTCAACTTGCACATTTTGCTTGCGGTGGGGGGGGCGTAAATCTAGCGTGGTGAGTTTTCAACAGCACGTTTCTCTGCAATGAAATGACTTCAGAGGATATGAACCGAGACAGTCACAATGACGTAGTTCCTGAGCTAGAGGTGGATTACAAATTTATGACTAAAAACTGTTAATATTTAACACATATAAGCTGTCAAGCTGGTTTTGTCTTCATTAACAAACAAGAAGCAGTCAAACAAAAACTAATAAAGCAGTAACAGAATATTTTCTACCTAGAGCCCAGGCTGACGTGAACAGCACACATTGTATTGCTAGTATTTAATTCAGTGAATATTATGAATTTGCTTTTTTATATGAATATTCTTCTAATGTCTTGTATGCATCCTTGAATATTGTACATCCTCAACCTGGCAGTTTACAAAGGCTAAAGACACGATTTAGGAACTCAGTGCTAATACAAAACAGGTCTGAATGATTCATTGTCTCACTCTTTCTCTTCACAAATTACTCCCTTGTCTGCTGGCTGTACTTCGGATGCAGCCAGCAACCCCCCCATCTCCCCAAACATAACCATCACTACATTGTTTTTATTCCCCTCAGGATTAAAACAAACACAACAACAACAACAACATCTATAATATACATATTTATATAGCCTATAGATCTCAATTATATTTTTTAGTTATAAAAAGTGTTGCAAATATTTAAATATATAATATAAAAACTATATAATTGTTCTGAATGCTCATTGGTTTGAAATGTGTACTTTATTTGAGAGAAAGTCAGTAGAGGTCATGGATGAGCTGTGACTATTTGCATGCTGGGACTGCAGAAATGTGTCCTAAATTATTTCTGAGCAGTAAACTTACACAGCAGAATGTAACAAGGGGTAACACTTTACATTAAGTGTCCTACTTGTTACAGTGTAAATACAGTGCAAATAGGCATAATTACACTGGTAGTTACCATGTAAATACACAGTAATAAGGGACACTAAATGTACAGTGTTACCCTAACACAGTAAACACATTAACCATGCACAATTACAGTGTAATGCAATCTAAATGGGCATAATTACACTGGTAGTTACCACATAATTACAATGTAAATACACAGTAATTAGGGACACCTAATGTAATGTGTTACATAACAGTGTTATCCTTGTACTGGTTATCTTAAAGCCTAGCATTTGGTATTTTACATAACAAATATGATCAGAACTACAATATGACCAAGTTATTGTAGGGACATGTATTCTATAAGAGATTGAATCACTTGCAAAGATGCTTAATTACTGTTTTTATAAAAATCGTGTCCATCTGGATAATGAGACATTTTAAAATGCTTTGGAAAAGTTCCTGTTTGCAATAAAATGCTCCATATCCTCCCTGAAGTAATGAGATGAAGCACATTTTATTTTAAATGACGTACACTGTCTGTGCTGGGAAAAAAACAACAAAATGTTTCAAACAGCTGAATCTCTGATTATCTGGTACTGGTGCATGACTCAAAATCTCTTTAGACTTGACCTCCATACTGTCAGGACACATTTCCCATCAGAGAATCCCACATAAATAAATCTATTTAAAGATTAAGGTGTAAACATAAAGAGTTTAAGCATTTTTCTTGTTTTTGTGATGGTTAAAGCGCCAGGAGGCTTATCTTTGAAGGACATAAACAATGGCAGATTGACATACTGCAGGGGGAAAAAAGGAGTAGTAATGTGTACGGAGACAGTCTCTTAATTATATTTTTTCACAATCACAAAGGATTGCATTTCAAGATTTCAAACCAAACAGGGACATGCATTTATATACACATCTATGAAGTGTGAACTGAGTAGACTAAAGGGGAATTTTCGAGATTCTTAAATTCTTCACAGAGGAGCCTTAAACAAAAGGAATATTAACAGTGTTTCTTCTGCCAAGCTTTGCCTTCTGTTCTGTCCCTTGTCATTCTCTGAGAGAATTTTAAATGCACAGGCTATCTCTGCAACCAGTGCTTCAGCATTTTAAGGAGCTCTGTACACCTGATGTCCATTTCTATTACAGGCAGAACAGAAGGACATTGAGAGAGCACTTTGACAGTAGAGGAAAACCATCCTTTTTCCGGAGAGCTGGCATGTTTTTAGTTTTTCAGGGCGCTCTACTGGAAGTGTGTGAGAAAAATCTCTTGGTAGAAGCTGATGCTAAATCCTTTGAGGAGCTAAGAATAATCGCAGAGAAGGTCGTTTACATTGCAGCCAAGAGGATAAATATATTCAGAAGTACACAATGTAAAACTTCTTGCTAGAAAGTTTGAGGGAGGGATTATCTATAGTTTTATTTTTTATTTTTTTTGGTAATAGAAGCATAAACAAAAACGGTTTAATTCCAGTCTTTCAGCTGGAACTTAGGCACTGATGTGAGTCAGATCTTTTCGGAATATAAAAATTAATAAGCCCGCTTTCTGTCTCAGTAAATCCAAAAGATGTGCTTTAAATTCAGATTTGCAAATATATATGAGAACCATTAACCATTTAGACTGCAAGATTGACAAAAAAGGAAAGGAATTGTCAGTTTGTTTGAGTGACAGCCCCACATATTTTGTGATTGCGAACCTTGTAGGTAAAATGCTGTACAGCGCAAGTAGGTCAGTATCAACCCAACATATCATCATATTACACGGTAAAGGACAGACAGGCATGGTAGTGCTGTTAAATACTATAGTATTTCTTGTTTTATTGAAGTGTTGTAGCAGGATGTGTTGCTGTTTAAGGATGATACAGGTAGAAATTTCACTGAAGCCCAACGTCTCTGGGGCCAAGTCAGATGTCTGCTTATGTATTACAAAATTATTGTCATGAGTAAGTGTAGCTTCCAGGGGGTCTCGTGTGGCTTTCAGTGTATTCACAATCTGGGTCTGCAGCCTATTTGCTTGCTTTGTCTTTGTATTATCTGTTCGTGTTGTTTTATAGTTCAATGATTTTGATAGCTGATCTTATTTACTCACTCATCTTCAGCGATGTTACCTTCTTTAATTAAAGCAATTCACTCCACTCCAAAGAGGCTTTACTGATTGTTCTACTCAGATCAAGAGCGAGACCAAGGTGAAACATGCGGCGCTTCATGTGGTGAAGAAAGTTAAGGAACCTGTTCATTTCACCCTTGTAAGTGAACGAACAGAAAACGGGAAGAATAAAATGTCAAAACTAGGTTAATGTGTAACACCGTAAATATCCGGCTATTGAGGTAAAGTGCATTAATAATGAATAACCCTTCTCAGAGATGCAGGAAAATAAGATTCAGAGGATGAGGACAGGTAGTGCTTTGTCTGCTTTGTTTAGTCCAAAGCTCATTTCACTGTGTCTTTTTGTCCTGTGTCTTTTGTCTATAGTGGAACTAATTAAATTTGGGTGGGTGATGTAGCCCCAGCACAGACATCTTGAAAGTGTTTTTGTACCATGAGGCAAAGACGTTTTTAAAGAAGGAAAATTGCACCAGATCTTCATGTGCACAAAGAAAGCTCATACCTAAACACCCACAGCTTTCCATGTGTTCCACGTACACAGTTAAGAGAGCTGGACCCTCCCCCCCCGCCTTTTAAAAGTACAATAAATCTGAACCTGGATAGGTAGGCCAAGGTGCATCTCAGTGATAGACCCTAGAGCAGCCTGATATATCAATATCTAATCAAGGCTCCTGCAATGTAGTGTCTCGAGAATAAGCCCCCTGTCTGGAGGAAAGTTTGGCATTGAATGTCCTTGAGTTAAGATTGCAGCCCTCCTTGAAAACGGCAGACATTGTATCCTTGGAGACCATTTCAACTCTCAACTCTTCCAGAAACTGAACTTGGATGCATGGTTTTGGGCTGTCTGTCTTCTATTATTGTGCTGCTGTTTTTAATTGCAATATATATTACCTGTCAAAGCTCTAGCAATTGTACTGTATGAACAAATTATGATTGGTCTTGCCTGTAAAGACTTGTGCTATACATCTTGGATAGAAAGAAAAAAAAGATAAAAAAAACAAACAGTAGCAGCCTTTCAATGAAATAATATCATCCACAATGCAGGAAGCATGTTTTAATTAAAAATAAGATTTTTATTGCTATGTCAATAGCTTGGCAGTATCATGCTAACCAGTTAATTTTATGTATTTTATAAACCTTACATAATCACTGACTTGATGTATGTCTCTGTTGAAAAATAATACAAGTTGGAAAACTGTTTATTGATTCTCATTGCATTTCATTAAACACTATTTGAATCTCAGCTAGCTGAAGAGAGTTAAGAATACAGGGTGATTACATGTTGAGCAGATAGACCAAAAGGGGGCAATAGGAAATCATTTTACAGCCTGAACAGCGATGTAAAAGAAAAATATGTAGAAGAAAAAGAGAGACTAACAAGACTTATAAAACAACAAGCCATCTGTAATTGTATATAAAACAGAATTATAGAAATTCCTTTATGTAATTATATCATGAGAATTGTACATCAGCAAAAACCTTCCTTTGTTCCCTGATGCTATTTTCAGAAGATCTGCAATGGAGTCTGCAAGCACCAATAGCACTTGTCATTTCTAAATGAAGACAAACAAATGAACGCAGATGGGAAAATCAAAACATTATTAACCTGGAGGTCTGGTGCAATCGACTTCCAGAGAGCTTATTTGTTCAAAATGTCTATTCAATAGCCAATATCCCGGAGGAATTAAGCTCCATTGGGTGTTCAAAATATTATTCACCAATAAGACATGTTTAGAAATCAGTTCTGTGATTAACTTCTATCTGACAGATTGTTCCACCGTCTGTTTTTCGTTCCCTATTAATAGCAATAGGCTTTTATGACGATCAGTACTTGGTGTCTAGGTTACACCGTCCTTTGGTGTCTTAACATTGGATCTTAGAAGTGAAAGTTGTCAGTGTGTTAGGTTGTTTCTGCTGGCAACATTACTCTCATAACAGTGCTGTGCTTCGTGCTCAGCTAGCCGCTTTATCTACCTCTTGGGGGGCCTGGTTTGAGTGTGTCTTCAGGACAGGGAGAGTATGAATGATGGAAGACCTCTCTTTCATCTATACTGGAACTTACATGGCTATGAAGTGTTTGTTTGGGAGGCTGCCGAGGCAAAGGTGTAATGGGGGGCTTGGCGTGACCTCATTCCTCAGAGAGGAGCACTTACTGTGGCAATGGGCCGACCCCTGACTTCACAGCCCAGAAAGCTGAGGTGTTGTAGAGCTGGGTGTGGAGCACTGTGAAGGGGCTAAAAGCGCACCTATGTTCTGGTGCATAACCAACACTGTCAGTCAGCTTGAAATGATATGATTAAAGCCCAGTTATGTTCTTGCACCACCCAGGAAGTGCTGTCATTTGTATGACATTCTGCAAATGCTTGCATACTGTGAACAGTAGGAACTCAGTAGACAACATACTCTTTTAATCTCCCTATCTGTCCGTCTATCTATTTTTATATATAAAACAGTTTTCTGGTTTCATTTTTTATCTAAATACCCATGTTATTACCATATTTTAATTGGATGGTATGTATATTGTATAAACAGTATATTTTCCCAACTGTATCACCTGATTTTGTCTGCTTGTGGAGTGTGATGCCTCCTTTATTTGGGAGCGGAGGGGCAATCAAATAAATAACTGGCTTTGAGAAGCTTCCTCATCAAGTGATCCAAAGTCTTTGTGTAAAATTCACTTCCCAGCATTCACTCACAGAAGGGGAAATTCTTCAGAGTTGAAAGTGATCTTTTATTGTCATCCAGTGCTGTCGTTCAGAGGGCTTTAGCCGGAGTGGCATCTCTTCCTTTTTAGTGGCGAGAAATCCAACATCATTATTCACAAAAGAAAAAACTTCTTGATCTTGAAAAACCTTTTAAAAAAGAAAAGAAGAAAAAGCCGACTTTTTGCAAACTGATATAATAAAAGCCGAATGTCTTACACAACTCTCCCTTAGTTTGCGAAGTCTTTTCCCACCGCTGGAGCCGTGCTCTACGAGAGCCTCAGTAAAGTGCCTTGGTTTGCCTTTGAAGAAAGTGTCGGGAAACTGCAAACGCAAGAATTATGACACGTCTGCTCTGTTGTATTGAAAAATTAGGCAAATGTGACTTAAATAAGCTCAAGGGTAAAGAGGCCTGTTTGTGACCACGCTGAGGAAACCGGAACATGAAACTGTCCCTGTCATTCATATCCCCACAGATGCCTAATTAAATATAGCAGAAATATCAGTGTTTTTCAGTATTTTTCTGGGTGATGTATATACTTAGTGATTAGGCATCTATGACAGCAGTCAGGGAGAATCTCATTCTGAAGGCTGCAGCAGCTCCCTAACACGGGCTTTACAGACGTTGACAGCTGAGCGTTTGCATTTACCTGCTATTGAACACTGGATTATTATTAGTATATATTATTATTATTGTAGTAGTAGTAGTAAATGGTTATAGTAATGTTTGTAGTAGAATCATTTACATTATAAGTTTAAATTTCAGATGTGACAGCTACCTAATGCATATGTGTGGGGATACAGCAGGGACACATCTATCAGGATGCCAGGGCTCGGATGTGTGAGAGCTGCGCTGTCAATATGAAACCCATGGGCTGCCAGGAAACTGGTTCATTTCCATGTCTCTTAGCAGGGGGGTGGCGGGAGGGGCGACATAATAACATCCTTGTTTGCCTGATTACAACTACTGTACATCTGAACCTGCTTAGGTATTCATCTAAATAAACTGCAGCCATTCCTGACTGGGATGAGACGTCAGGATGTCACACCACCAATAACCTACTGTACGCAGGAGGCACTCGAGTAATAAATTACTTTCTTGACTCTATCCCGCTTGGAGGTGAAAATAGCTTGGACAAGTGTTTTTGTTTATTCCCCACAGACAGGTTGTGATTATAAATATTTATTTTTTCTCCCCTCTTTCTCCAGACTGACTTGACACCTCTAGAAGTAATGCTATTAATGATATACATTAGAGTGTATTATCATGTGTGCATTCATGTGTGTGTGTGTGTGTGTGTGTGTGTGTGTATATATATATATATATATATATATATATATATATATATATATATATATATATATATATATATATATATAAACATAATCAAGAAACAGAGCTAACTATAGACTGCTGTTTCCACTAAACCCTATGTTGGTGACATTTCATTTGTATGGCTGTCACTGGTTCTGTTCAAGTCTGAGCATTTCAGTGGGCAGAACACACTGAAGCAAGAACCCAAGTGCAATAAAAGTGTCCATATTAATTATTTTCATTTGCTGCAAAATATCCCGCTCTTCTGTTAAATATATACTATGACTCTACTAACCTGGGGCTTTACTCTACGTATCTCCCTTCATGTTAGGACTGCCTTTAATTGGGCAAAGGGGTTGAAGCTTTCACTCACCCATTAACCTGGTCTGTCATTTTTAAATTTAAATGAAAGCCATAACTTACTGTAAGCACTGACACTGTTGTTGCAGATGTCTGGTATTATTTATTACATGCATAAAGAACAAGGGGGTATATGCTTTGAAGGTCCAATGTTGCACAAATTAATCTTTCTAGTCATATTTTATGTTTTTAGGGCATTCAGTGCTTTGTTTCCTTGAAACTTTAGACTTCACCACTCACCTATCGGCTGTCTTAGAAGATTTAAGATGCAGTGCTTTTTAATCTTATTTATGACTTTCAGAAACACAGTTATGAATGATGGGAAAATATGGAGCTACGCTATCTCGCCCACATCACTTCAAAGTGATCTCCATCCCACTGACTCCTGCAGGCCTTTGGCGTTTCTGAGAAGATGTCCCCATCTTTCACATTGTTGATGATATTTAATGTTGCCTGGCAAGAAGACCTTTGAGTTAATCGGAAATAAATAGAACCTACAGTCAAATTAGTGGCTGATCTGCATTGACAAGAAGTACAGTCAAAATACTATTACACCCTGCTTAGTAATGCATGAATGAAATAATAACATTATATCTATTCTTGTTTCTGTTGTGGGGTGTGGAGGTGAAAATGTGGAATTTGACTATTGTTAATACACTACAAGCAGTAAGGACCACATCCTCGCCCTCAGCCAGGCTCCAGTCCCCAGTCTCCTGAGCTCATTACTGTGATGTCATAGTATATATTTACAAAATAGCTATGGAATAAACTCTTTGTAGCCATTCTTTAATTAATGTATTTTTTATCACCTTTACAAACAAAAAAAGTTTAAACAGACTAATTTGTGATTAAAATGGCCATAGAAACTGGAGCTTCTGATTAGATGGTGT
This sequence comes from Amia ocellicauda, assembly GCF_036373705.1. NCBI lineage: Eukaryota > Metazoa > Chordata > Actinopteri > Amiiformes > Amiidae > Amia > Amia ocellicauda. The sequence continues at coordinate 22,503,736 of NC_089860.1, forward strand.
AGTTGTCTGTCTCTATTTAATAGACCAGGGCATACAACGTGTAAAAATATCATATGAGATCCTTTCCAGGCCATATTGTCTAATAAAAAATGTGTAAAATGTTACATCTCTGTTTCCTTTAGCAGCCCCTTAAGGTAGCTTTATCACACTAATAACTAAGTTGCTATGAGAGTTGTGAGCCTCTAAGCAATAGTGTGGTTTTAATGACAACTTTAAGTTTTCTTTTTTTATGGCCTAGACGGAGACCAGGCGGGACAGGGCTGCCTTCCAGTATGTTGGCTTCTAATGCTGGCTTTTAAAGGTGTAATAATTAGCTGCACAGTCTTGCCTGTGTTTAATTAAAGACGTCAATAGCTGGAGATCTTTAAAGTTTCTCCACACACTTGAAACAAGATTTTCTGCAGATTTGTTTAGGCTTTTTCCCATATATTTGATGTTTAGTCTGTTTATTCAATGTTTAGATGTGTTGATTTGGGATTTACTGTCTCCATGTGTTCCTCATCACACTGTATTTACAATGACATGTGTGATTACCATACTATAATGTGTACACTATTTTACCCACACAGCTGTTCATCATTTAATGAGCCCCACCTCTGGCCCTAATGACTACTGAAATGTTTCTGATAGATGGCTGCAGGAGCACTTCCTTTTCCACGACAAATCCTTGAAAGAGAAGCTGGTCTCTGCTGTCTCTTCCCAAGTCCCTGTTCCAGTTCACTGCAAGGCGTGCTGAGGGTATTTCTGTACTGTCCCAGCTTTGGGACATTTTGTGATGTTGTATGGTCCATAACATCACAACACATACTAGCAGTCACTGTGAGCTTCTTGAAAGCTTCTACATAGCACAGGAGCTCTGGCACAATCCATTACCTGTCTTGTTCCCCTTACATTTAGTCATGTGCTCAGTCCTGTTTACTGTAAATTGTACTTATACTGAGCTGAGATGTATCTTCTAATTTTGATGCTTCTAAACTATAAATACTGCAAGATTTTCCTGGAGCTTTAGTCATGGATGCACATGCTGGGTTGTTTTTAAGTGGGCCTAATCAGAAGTCTCTGGCTTGGGGTAATAATTAGCTTTATTTGTCCCTTTGCTAAACTTATAATTTTGAGCCCCATTAAACCCCTGCCAAAGGTTTTAAATAAGTACAACTTTTACTAAAGCACTGTTTAACTCTGCAAGTAAAATATCACAATAATTAGGGAAACAATTACTGCTAAGAAGCCTTTACTTGATAATAAGCACTGTTTATATAGTGTCAGTTTAAAATAGACATAGGCTGTGTCTACTCCTTGGAAATCCACTTAGCAAGTGAGGTGCTCTCACTTATTAGGATGTGATTTACTATTCAAAGCTTTGCTGCTATTACAGTTATAAAAAGCAGAGTTTACAATATGTGTTATCACAGCTTTCTAGAGAATTCTGCAGCGAAATAAAATGTGGAGTTTTGGGCATTAGTCAGGCATCACCGATACAAAATAAATAAACAAAATGCACACAAATTCGAACACTATGTAGCTGAATGTGCTTGAAGCAGAAATAACAAAAGGAGGTCTAGCCTGTGTCAGCATTCTGTAAAATATGTTTGTGCACTACAGATGCTATTAGGATATGTCAGGCGAAGGAAATGTCAAACTGTGTCTAAAGTTTTAACATTAAGTTCCATAATTTATTTAATATGTAATATACAAAGGAGCAAAGTGAATGACATATTTTGTATTGAATTGTTTGCTTCTATAAATATTTTAAGAATTGTCATCCCAGGCTTGTTTTCGGCAGCATGAGCTTTGAATCTGAAACTGGGAATGAAAACACTGTTCAGAGATGAACTGGAGCCATCTCTGCCTGGGACGACTGGCTATAAGATCAGTCCGGCAGCATTTATACCAGCTTTAGGTTATTGTTTTGATATGGAAATACACAATTCATACACACCAAGGACCTTTTAATATATATAATTTTAGATATAGTTTAATACATATTTATATGGGCAAGATTATCAGGGTTTGATTTCCCTTTCTGTGAATTGCCTATCTGAATGGCTATGATCATTATTTGCATTTACATAGTATCCCAAAGAGCTAGGTAGTAAGATATGTAAGATTTACAGAGAATTACATGTTCCTTGCATTTCTGCATTCAGCGTAACTTAGTGTTAAATGAGGTTTGTGTGGTTCTAATACTTATTATTGCCATTATTAAAGCAAGGTCTGCGCCGCCGTAACTCATCGGGTTATGGCTGCCCTGTATTGCGCCGAGGATGTTGTGATACTTTTAGGGATCAAGGTGAGGATGTGCGCAATCTGCAGTTTGCTTTGGATAATGTAGTCTGCTTAACAGCGTGAGCCTCCCACCAGCCACGGCTCTGCATATGGATAGCAATTAAATCCCTCTCTGAGGCGATAAAAAGACACCAGTGATTTTTTTTTCGTTTTTTTTTTAGCCAATCTGAGTCTCTAATTATCTGTGAAGGATTTCCTTCCAGTGCTGACATGAAATGCCTTGTGATTGAAGGAAGAATTAAATATGACCTTGGTGTCGAACTCTGCAGCTCACTCCAAGTGCCAGGGAAGCTCTTCCTCCTTGTAACAGAGGTTAATGATGATGATGATGATGATGATGCAGGTGATAAATTAATTAAGCACCATATCATGATTAGAAAACCAGAAATTACAATAGAAATGTATGAGATTTGGAGATGCCAAGTTTTCATAATGAGAGATACAGATGATTGAAGGAATGGTCTTACAGTTATGCTGAGATTGTTTATACAGTTTTATCTGTAGTGAATGCATTAAGTCATTGATGGAAATTGAGATCATAATGTCAAAGTACATTTAGATATATCTATACATATCCTAAATGTAGTTACGCAAATTAGATTTGAGATGTTTTCACATATGGATCAGTGGGCCCTCAGTCCTTCAAATATGGGTGCTGGTGTTGCAGCAGAAGGAGACCTGGAACCTGGAAGTTTATTACAAATCATAACGAAGCAAATATGTAGAGCCTGGTGTTTTCTCTCCTGTGTGATGTGCACATTGTAGTGAAACCTCAGAGAGTGTATTGAAGCTGAAGATTATTTCACTTGACAGATGTTACCGTTCCAGCGTCCCTGGGAGGCTCCCCGAGTGAGGAATCAGTGTGACTCTTAAAGGCATGTATTGAAGGAAGGTGTAAGGAAACAATATGACACATCTTGTAGCAGCTAATTAAAATCTACTCCAACAGCAGGACCCTGCCAGGATTTGTTAAGATTAGGGGTTTATTGATTCCATTGCTTTGCGGTTGACTTGCTAATAACCTCTGCTTAGGACATGAAAAAATCACTAAATAAAAAAACAAGCAAATACAAACATGTTTTTATTTTAATTTTAATATATATTGCTTTCCTCCCTATTTAAGCTACCTTGTTGTTGTTGTTTTTAAACAATTATTTTCCTTTTTTGTGACAATGACATAACCCTGTCATTGTGATTGTGGTTCACAGCAAGTCTTAGATGGGATTATACACAGAGAAACACTTTTGATAAGAGATCGTTTCACTCTGTGTTGAAATATCTCAAATCGAAGTGTAGAGTCTGTTTTTTCAGATTTTCGCCTCTCTACTCATGCACGTGTGCTATAAATGGGCATGCTCCAAATTCTGAAACCATATGATTTCAATTTCCTTTACAGTTCCAGGAGTTTTATGAACACATGGTCAAATTGACTAATTATGCCCAATAATTGAATCAGTTGAAGAGCTAATGGTTTGATAAAAACAAAAAACAGATGATACATACCACAGCTCTCCATCAAAATTCATCCTTTTTATTCAATAATTTATATTGTTCTTTGCCTTAAACTGACCTAGGGGTTTGTATACCAGTGAAATAGATCGGCCAATAAATATTTCAATCTTTACCCTTTTGTGAAAACACATCATATTCTCCTGGTTACATGCACATATTTGAATGTGATTAAACGACAGCATCATTAAGGCAAGGCAAGCTTTGATGGGGTAGGCATAGCTGCAGCTGAGGAAGACAGAGAAACCTTCAGCAAACATTCTTCACACCCCCACTGAAGCATGAGAGTGGCAAAAATCCATTTTTAATGTAATATCTCTCTTAATTACAAACTCTGAAAAGCACAAGGATCAGTGATGAATGGAAACATAAAGTATTCATTATTGTGTAAAGAACTTTAAAAAACAAAGCTGTCAGCAGTATAACAACCCAAGAGAGCAGATTAACTTTACATTTTACTTCATGACTGGGATTTTAACTTACTTTAGGTCTTTTGCCCTTCTACAGCTAAACTGAAGGTTATGGGAAGTGTATTTTCTCATGAAATGACTAGTTTTATCGGTAGGCCCTCTGCATTTTACGCAGTCAACTTAGGCTGCCCCTCTTTCCTCTCAGCGCAATAGGGTCTGTTTCATTAAACCACTTATTGATTAATAATCCCCTGATCCCATTAATCATCTAAATTTGTCTTTCTATTAATGAGCATTGGTGCGTTGATTAAGTGGCCACAGCTACGGGCATGCATCCCTTTAATACCAATATGTCTTATTTGATATTATTTCTTACAGTGTGTACATAATTTAAATGTTTCAGTTGACTAGTAAGAACACATTTGTCAACAAAATAGAAATGCGCTGTGAGGAATGAAGTTCATTAAACGCAGGGACCTATTTATCGCTAATGTTTAGTATATTTTGACATCCACTGTGTTCCTTTAATGAGTTTCTCTCGTTTCTGTAATTTGATCCAGTTTTTTGTGTATGTCGTTTACAGTACCAATGACATAAGCTTAATGTGTTTGTCAGGATACAGTAGGGCATTTGTATTTTCAGTCTTGAGCATGAGATTGCTTTGTTGTCCTGTAGAATGCTCCTTATAATATCTCATTTCATGTCAGAGTAATACCCCCACATCCCAGGTGGATAGTTTCCATTTTTAAAGTGATTCCTTTGAGTGGCTCCACTACAATTAAGTGTATATGTCATGAAAAGGTTAAAGCCTTGTTGCACAGAAACAGGGAAGAAACACTTTGGCCCAGCATTCACATTATTACAGAGTAACCTTTCGAAAAAAGGAAATTAAATTACCAGATATCCATCTGAAGGGTAAGAGGATCGTCTTTTTAAAATTATATTAATTTATTTATTTTAGGTTGTTATGCCCTCATCACTCAGTGGGCTTGGTTGCCTTTGACTTGGTTTTGAAGGATACACACTTTAATGTTCTTAAATCACTGCCATTCAGATATTAAAGGTTATTTTGATTGCTCTGTTTTTTAACACAAGTAGCCAAAATGACAAAACAGCAAAACTAAATACTTGGCTCTGTAATGTCAAGTGTTATGCCTCAATAGATTAGGTCATGTGTATTCTTTTATATCATTTTTTTAAATATAATTCCCCCTCCCTCTGACCCCCTACAAGTTGTTAAACACATTGAGCTTTAAGTCTTTCTGAATTAAATGTATGTACAAAGGTGTTGTACAATGTACAGGAAATGGGAGAACTACTCCAAAAGACCAGATTATCACTGTATTGATTTCATAGAGGGATTACGTCACATGTAACAATCTCATGTACACGATACATAACGGTAGGCTTTACATGTAACCTTGACAGGCACAGAGAGACATGATTTATTTTTTGTTCATCTAATGGATGTCTTTGTATTTAATGTGTTTTTGTTCCCTGAGATACAATAACTTGTAGTTAAATTTATTATTGATGTGCTGTCTCTGGGGGTGAGGAAGATAAGATGTCTCACCAGCTTCTGTCTGAAAATGTATTATGCGTGTCATCAGAGAATTGATATGTATTGCCAGCACTAAGATCTATATTAAAAACACAAATTAATTTTTAATAACCTAAATCATTTGCATTATGTTGGGATTTACATCAAAACAGGTGGAAAATCAGATGTGATAAGGACCACTTAATAGCATGTGGAAGTCAATAAATCTATGAGGATTTAAGAATTCCTCAGAAGCTCTGAAGCCTGCAATTAATACATATTCTTTACAAAACAATGCACATTAATTGCAGGCTTCTCCATGTGGTAAAAACGATGAAAATAATTAGATAACACAGAAGGGTTGATTCGTATCAACAGAGAAATACATTAAATAAATGTGATCTAAGAAACTTGTCACTTGTTTTCCTGCAGATCAGTAAATGAGTGAAAGCACTCACTGTATGTGTCCTTCTTCTGTTATTCCAAATCCGCCATGACTGAATTCAGTAACAGTGCTCCAAATATGACAAGGAAAGGTAACTGACTAAATACGTCGCTTTTGTGCTCTTCTCTGCTAAGCCCCTGGAGTCTGTAGCCCATAGTTTACAAATCAAACATTCAGTTAAGATTAAGATTCACTTTCCTAAATCTATTGTGATAAAACAGATGGAAAACTATTTTAAATGCCAAGACTAGGCAATGCATGGGGAAAATCTTAAACTGGAAGTTAAAGCTCTTGAGAATGGTGTTTCCTCTCTCTCTCTCTCTCTCTCTCTCTCTATGTGTATATAGTATTTTAGTAAAATATGTATTAAATTGATAAAACATATTGATATTAGGTGCTCAATACAGTTAGGATACTGAGCACACACACCCACACCTGTATATATGGACCAATTCCATTATCTTACCTTAAATCACACTTCATGCTTGGCGCTCCAAAATTGAACATGATGTTTTAATCCACAAATGCCTTGTGGCATACCTAATGTGCAGCTTTGTAAAGATTCACTGATTTGCTGTTGGCAACAGGGCATGTACAAGCCTTAACAGGTTGCTTCACTTGGAATGAAATGCAATTTGAAAAGGTCATTAGGGTTTACATAAGTTTGTACTTTAATTTACGTTTTGTCCCTGAACTAGTGTGACCTTTGAGTGCTTGCAGATTATTATTCTTTCTTTCCTTTTCTTTAATTTAAAATCACACACCTAACACCCCCCAAATCAGGAAGCTGTAAAAATACATGTGTTGCATCACCAGTAATAGTAATATTGTTTGGTGTACAAACAAGTATGGTTGGGTGGTCAGTCAATACAACCTTCGTTATGAATTTATTTGAGTCAGTGGTGTGGAAAATGATTCATGATTCCTATGTGACCATGTTCCTGGATGCAGGGGCTATTGAAATGTCTTTGTATTATTATTATTATTCAGTATTTGTGTGCTGCCAATTCTTTGGTATCAAATTTGTTATTTAAAGCGTGTTAATTATTCTTCCTGGTAGATAAAATTACATAAATGATATGGAAACAAAATACATTTTAAAATATCTGTTGTGGATTATGAAATAAAGGTGAAAGCACTGCATCAAGAATATATTACTATGGAAAAATATAATGGGGCATTACCCATTTTAGGAATTAAGCACGATGCAGGTTTAGATTAAATAGTATTAAGTTGACTGGGCTCACTGACTTAGACACAGTAGTTAGACCTAAACCAAACATTATGTGCTTCTGATATAGCCAGCTGTGTCTTTTACAATGATGTTTCTTATTCAATATTAACTATAACCAATTAGATCTGGTCCCAAAGTCATTTCATTATGCCAAACCTGACGGGTAATGGTCCTTCTGCAATGGAGGCTTTTTCATTTCCCACTTCTCCAGTGCATTGGGTTTTATGTGGCGTGGCTTGAGCTGCTATGAAAAGCAGTGCTAGAACTGGGTAATCCTGCTGTAGGTAGGAACTATGAACAAATGCACTTTCCCTGATCTGGGATTTGCACCAGCAGCAGGTCTAGACACTCGAAAATTGCAGATGTTATCACAAGACAAGTATGCATTTTTCTCTTCTGGCCCTCTGGACACAGCTCAAATAACTTGGGAAAGGTTTACACAAAAGGGTATAAAAAAAGCAATTTCTTTATGAACTTTTAAAGTAAAGGAGAACCAAAGAAAAGTATTATGAAGAGAAGTTTGAACTCATTTTCACTTTTACCACTTTACTGTCATTTGATGTGCTTATAACTCTACGTACAGTACTGCAGAAAATGATATCCTTCATTGGTTCACCTTCAGGTGTCCCTGCTCTAGAAACCTTCAGATTCATGCTGTATGGGCATATTAGCTCAGATCCCTACTTGTAAGATCAAAGGAGGGACTTTGCTCACTTTGCTCTCTTCGTTGTCTTTACAGGAGTATAGGGTTACTAGTTTTTATTAGTTAAATTTCTTCCTCTCTCTTGTAAAACTATAAGTTCAAATCTAACCACCCTTGAGACTCTTAACTGTGTTATTATAAACTGCAGACTTTTGTTTTTTTGTTTCACACTGGATTTTAACTTGAATTAAGGAAATAATTACATACAGTGGGGCCTAATAAACCCAGGTTTTAAAGACTCGGGGGGGAAGCTTCCCAATTGGACAACTAATATATCATCTCTGACAGTCATAAACAAATTAAATAAGTAATGCAGAAGCGTTGATTAACTTCTGATCTGAAAGCTTTTAATTATGCATGACAAGACCTGCTCCATTCTTATTGCACCGTATTTATATAAAAGAAACTCACTGAAGTATTACAAATTCCTGCTTTCACCTGCTTGTTGGAAAACATGTGTTGTCATTTTACAATAGAATAGCGCACTAATGTTACAGTTGTGCCTCCCCCTGCTCCAGGGCCTTTTCCATTAAATATTAAGAGGCATTAGCTAAGATGCTCCTTCAGTTAGAAAGGTAGTCAGACAGTATCCATTTATTCTTTTACTTTGTTGACTCTCATCAAGTGTTGATGTTTGTTTGTGGTAAAGCCTGGGCTATAACCGGGACATGTCCATTTAAACGACTTGCGGAGAATGAATAGAAAAGGTCTTCTTTTGTCCAGTAGAACTAGGTTGTTGAGGGGTGAGACACACATGTTTAAGCTTGCATAACAGATGCCATTTCAATATTAAAGATTTGACAAACATAGCACAGGATACCAACACTTTTAAGGATCCTAAAGTCAGGTCTTTTTTGAACAAACCTTATGTCCAATGAAATGTGTAGGGACTGGGGCATTGGGGCAGGTACGGTACAAAAACAGCTTTCCTGTTGTTAAAGTTGCTCATGATGAGCCATGGAAAAAGGCTGAGCTGTCAGATGCCTTCATTATCTGGTAGTAGCACACCTGGGCAGAAAATGCTTGCGAGCACTTTCAATAAGGCCTTGAGGGTTAAAGAGATTGAACTGCTGTCACGATCTGAAAGGGACCCTCATTAGTGGGTCTGTGCAGTGGCTGTGGCCGAGAAGGGCAAATCATATTAACACCCATTATTGGTAGAGAAAATGGATATGTGAACCACTAGCCTCCTGTGAAGATGAATCCGAGCCATTAGGAAACACAACAAAAAGTCTTAAAAAAGGAAAATCTCCAATGTATCATTATTGCTTCTGAGCAGGCTCTCACACACATTAAAAGCAGAAAAAAATAATTTATAATATGAAATCAGCTAAGCTGTATCTCAGTGTTCACCTTCCCCTGAAATATACAAAGTAGGTTTCAAAAACAGAGCAAAAACAATCATCTTGCAGCAGTAAAATATTAGTGACAATTAATTTATATTCTGGAGAGCAAAACCCTAGTGGGATTTGCACATGAGTTATTCACAGCAGCACGATTTGCTGCAGGTTAGAAAGAACAGATCAGCAGCCCTGAATGTCAAAGATGTCAAGCCCTACAATGAAACTGCATGCAGCATGTGTTTTTATATTTATATATATTTAAAAGACTTTCTGAAATTACCTTCTGCTTGTTGGAAGTTGATTAACATGATTACAACCAAGCCGAATGTAAAATGATGAGATCAAGAGCACCTGCATCCTGTACGTGAGTTCTCAAGCACTGATATCACCGACCTAATTTAATTTCTGTTGACCATTAGCATAGAGGCATATGCTAATTCTACGTTTATGGTAATAATATGCAACCAGTGTAATTAAGCGTTAATTAAACTTAAGGTGTAATTATGCTCTGCGAGCCGCTGCATGTCACAGACTCCGTGTAAATCAATACTGCCACACTTCTCTCTTTATTGCACTCAAAACTGAGTCCCTCTTGATGGCCGCACACATAAAATCGTCACCCTAGTCCCCATGTGGCTTCGGTGACTGACAGTTTTCTCCGAGAGGTCATAAAGCAGCATGTCACAGACTTAAACCAGCACCAAGATTTATTTATTGTCAATAAATCATTGTAAATCAATTTTTGACTTTAATTCTTGTTTAGCATTAAATCTTTCTGATCTCCTTTTATGGAAGTTAAGCATTTTACGGTTATGAGCAACTGCTCTCGACGAGAGGTTGCTTGTATATCACTGTGCCTCTCAAAGGATAAAAGCTTTATCTTAACCAGCAAACCCTCGGATTAAATGGAAAAGCAACAAGTATCAGAAATGCCTGTACTCTTGCTATTCACAACCTTTCTAGGCACATTTTTTTTTAAGTCCAATTTGCCAAGTTCTACCACATGTGATGTGTTTTTCTGCAGCTGTTCATTTCACTCACTGGACATACTAAGTTCCTGGAGGAAAGAAAAATATATAATTAATCAAATCTGACCTTAAAGCCAAAAGTTGTGTGTTTGACAACAACAAAAATCTCCTTTACAGCTTTCTGAGCATGGTTCAATGCTTCAAAATTTCCCAAGCCGCTAGTTCTGTTGAATCTCTTATCCTTTTGTCTGGAAAAACGTCAGGCCTGCAGGAATTTTTACCTTTTTTTGTCCCCAAGCTATTTCTCCTCACCATCAGACCTGTCCAAAAATGTCATCTGTTTGGCCATTGTAAACCATCCATATCATGTTTTTTTTCCTTTTTTGTTCTTGCTGTATTAATGTACACAAGGCTTGTTGGAAGCTCTGCCCGGGCATGAAGGGAAATGTAATTCAGTGCTGTGTAATATTTTCAGTGGCAAATGAAGAATTACAGGATGTAACCACGTTTCTATTAAATGCTTGTCCATGCTAATATGATCCCAACTTTTCAAATTTGATTAGCCTGGTTTTAACTTGGTTTTGGGCCTGTCTTGATACTGCAGAAATTGCTTAGAAATTTCATATTGACATTTGAATTAAAGTAAAAGACCAGCAGATGACTCACTGTGATTTGATAACAGCGAATGTATTAAAGGGGCTTTATTAAATGCTTTCCAGTTCAAAACATTTCTGACTGAGTCGCTCCCGTTTTTGAAGATGCATGTGCGGAAAACTTGATCATCTCTCATTTGTTTTTCCTGGTGGGAGGGGGCATTAGGATTGAAAAACAGAACTGGGGCTTAGTGGTGCTAATTTATGAAAGCAAGAAAAGTTTTCTTTGAAAATCATTTAGCTTGAATAATATAAGCAGAAAGTGGAGCAGATTGAGAATGGAATACAAAATGGATGTAATGCTTGAGCTCATCGTTTAAATGAACCATAGCGCCTGCATTATTTCACTTAGCACTTGTTTAATGTTCTAAGCTTAGAAACCTTCACTAATTCACCAGACTGTAATGCATAACTAGGCACGCAGTGCAGGAAATTAACAGAAGGCCCTCCTGAAGCAATACATCATGCATTGAATATATTGTTCTAGGGTAGGAGTTACATTTTTTTTTACTTCAAAAGCAGAGCAGTTCAAAACCTGATTGTGACTCCTCCATCCCTAATCATTTATTATTTCTCTCTTTTTAAGGGAAAATCTATTTGTTACAGGTTGGCCTTTTTTCTTTCCCTGCAAGGAATGATGGTTTTGTATTAATTTTGAATTGTTTTTTGAATGCGTGCTCTGAAAAAAAAAAAAAAAATAATAATAAAAAAAAAAAAAATATATATATATATATATATATATATATATATATATATATATATATATGTATAAACATACCTTGTAATAACAGTTACAACAGACAAAGAGGATTTCTTAAATTATCAGCAGGGCTTATTTACAAGCACATAATGCCATAAACCATATTCTCACTTTGCGCATGTTTTTAACACTTTGTAAGAAGTACTTAAAAAATGTATTTGAATGAATGCTTTAACACCATGGCAAGATACGCTTTTTGGTCACTGTGTAATAATTGTATGCTCTGAAATATCTGCATAGCGGCCCACTTTCAGTGTCAAAATTGGATTTCTCAATGTACTCTCCTCAGGAGACAGGAAGCAGGACTTGCATGCATTCTTTGTGTATCAGAGGTTCAAAAATTACGTTTTACGATTTTTTGTCGATTTAAGGCTCTGAGTAAGGGCTGAGCAACCTGGTAAACTTAAGGTTGCATGTCTGCGGGCAGAACCAAGATTAGAGGGAATAATTGGCCATAACTTGAAACTTGGATTTTGTACTCTGTATACAGTGAGGGAAAAAAGTATTTGATCCCCTGCTGATTTTGTTCATTTGCCCACTGACAAAGAAATGATCAGTCTATAATTTTAATGGTAGGTGTATTTTAACAGTGAGAGAAAATCCAGAAAAACGCATTTCAAAAAAGTTATAAATTGATTTGCATGTTAATGAGGGAAATAAGTATTTGATCCCCTATCAATCAGCAAGATTTCTGGCTCCCAGGTGTCTTTTATACAGGTAACGAGCTGAGATTAGGAGCACTCTCTTAAAGGGAGTGCTCCTAATCTCAGCTCGTTACCTGTATAAAAGACACCTGTCCACAGAAGCAATCAATCAATCAGATTCCAAACTCTCCACCATGGCCAAGACCAAAGAGCTGTCCAAGGATGTCAGAGACAAGATTGTAGACCTACACAAGGCTGGAATGGGCTACAAAACCATCGCCAAGCAGCTTGGTGAGAAGGTGACAATAGTTGGTGCGATTATTCGCAAATGGAAGAAACACAAAATAACTGTCAGTCTCCCTCGGTCTGGGGCTCCATGCAAGATCTCACCTCGTGGAGTTTCAATGATCATAAGAACGGTGAGGAATCAGCCCAGAACTACACGGCAGGATCTTGTTAATGATCTCAAGGCAGCTGGGACCATAGTCACCAAGAAAACAATTGGTAACACACTACGCTGTGAAGGACTGAAATCCTGCAGTGCCCACAAGGTCCCCCTGCTCAAGAAAGCACATGTACAGGCCCGTCTGAAGTTTGCCAATGAACATCTGAATGATTCAGAGGAGAACTGGGTGAAAGTGTTGTGGTCAGATGAGACCAAAATCGAGCTCTTTGGCATCAACTCAACTCGCCGTGTTTGGAGGAGGAGGAATGAGCCCAAGAACACCATCCCCACCGTCAAACATGGAGGTGGAAACATTATGCTTTGGGGGTGTTTTTCTGCTAAGGGGACAGGACAACTGCACTGCATCAAAGGGACGATGGACGGGGCCATGTACCGTCAAATCTTGGGTGTGAACCTCCTTCCCTCAGCCAGGGCATTGAAAATGGGTCGTGGATGGGTATTCCAGCATGACAATGACCCAAAACACACAGCCAAGGCAACAAAGGAGTGGCTCAAGAAGAAGCACATTAAGGTCCTGGAGTGGCCTAGCCAGTCTCCAGACCTTAATCCCATAGAAAATCTGTGGAGGGAGCTGAAGGTTCAAGTTGCCAAACGTCAGCCTCGAAACCTTAATGACTTGGAGAGGATCTGCAAAGAGGAGTGGGACAAAATCCCTCCTGAGATGTGCAAACCTGGTGGCCAACTACAGGAAACATCTGACCTCTGTGATTGCCAACAAGGGTTTTGCCACCAAGTACTAAGTCGAAGGGGTCAAATACTTATTTCCCTCATTAACATGCAAATCAATGTATAACTTTTTTGAAATGCGTTTTTCTGGATTTTTTTGTTGTTATTCTGTCTCTCAGTGTTAAAATACACCTACCATTAAAATTATAGACTGATAATTTCTTTGTCAGTGGGCAAACGTACAAAATCAGCAGGGGATCAAATACTTTTTTCCCTCACTGTAAGACTCAAATTGTGATTAGACTTTGATAACCTACTTAATGTACTAGATCTACTTTGTGCACTCTTGCAGATCTATAGTAATGACATCCCTGTAACAGACACACACAATGAGTCCTGTTAGACTATTGGCCAAGAAACACCTGCATACTGCAATTTTCATGTGTTATCCCAACCCTTGCGCCACCATTAAGGGGCATTACAGCAGAAGCCCTTGATGTTACACATTTTTCTCCCCTTCGCCTGCTTCAGTCTAAAATATAGTAGAATGTGTTTCTTGGGTTTACAGAAACCAGACATACATCCGTAAATCTGAATTATATCTGCCCCTTTCATATAAGGATTGTGTGCGGGGGAGAAACTTGTGGGAGGATGTCCTCTTGCTTTATGAATGTATCTGGTGCAATCTGTGTAGAGCCTGGCTAACACAATCACACACCCACAGCAATGTTCTCCAATGTAAAACAGTGAGCATGCAGAGGCTGGTAATTATTTTAATATTATTACAAAATATGTATGTTCAATATTATTCCATGGACATTTTTTTTTAAGTCCACATTCATCTTGAGATATTTTCACTTCAAATTCCATTGCAGTCTGAAAGCACATTGACATTTTGACTTTGTTTGAATAAAGTTTTCAGTCAGACAGTAGAGAGAGTTTTGAAAAACAGCGGAGTGTGAAGAACTCAAGATCACAGTAAAGTCAATTCTCCCAATTAAGTATAATAAACCAGTGTCAAATGTGAATGTGCATGAGTCTGGGTTACACAGTAGAATTGATAGGCACACAGGAAAACAGAGTCTCGAGTATAAGCATTGATCTTCCTTTTCCTTTCTCCAATAACGGAATAAATTACACCTAGAGAGAGAAAAGAATACCTGTTTTAAAAGTAAACATTAGTTAATACCCACCTCTGAGGGGGTGATGAGACATCCTGTCCCCAGCCCTGGATGGCCAGCAAAGGGCCCCCACTAGAAGGAAGGCCACAGCCTGCAGCACACTTAAGAACTTTCTGATTTTGCTGCTGTATCATATAATTATACTGCCTGGATGGGAGGCAACCATTAGGCCTAGGCCTTAAGCTGTGGACCCCCAGAGATTTATTTTTTCCAATAACAATCTGTCATCAGGAGTTTTTGTTTTTCTCTCCTCCATGGCTTATTTTATTTAATTATTTATAGTTTGTTTATTTATTTGTTATTTCTTGTTTCTTTGGTTTTGTCTATGTTCAATCTCTAAAGTGTTCAGTAGCTATCCTGCGAAAGGCGCTATACTAAATAAAAATGGATTGATTGATGAACCATAGCCATAGGTCTTTAAAAACACCCCACCCCCCATAATTCCATGTCTCAACATTCTTAACAATTCCTACCATGCCCTTCAATAGCATTGATCCCCCCCATAAGAAATCCTGTTTCTTCCTCTACTTCGCTAGAACAACATCAAGTATGAAATGTAGCAACTTGCAAAGTGAATCAATTGCAGCAGGGTTATGCATTATTTAGATCAATGGAAAGTCTGTATGGCTGCTGAGAGCTGGCTTCCCAGACCGGATTGTACACACATCGATTCCTGATGGGATCCTTACAGCCTGCCCAAATGAGTTTTGTTTTCCTTGTACTGTGTTCCTTGCCATTGTTGTGGGAGGGGTGAGTAACAATCCTGATACCGGAGACTTGAATTGGTGGTGCTTAATAATTGACTCGAGGATGACTGATGCGTGAGGATGTCCTAAAATGGACACCATATTGTTTCCCTTCTGCAAAGGAATTCAATGTCCATGAGATTATTCAATAGGCTTTTTTAATTACCAGGCAATATCTATCTGTTGAATCTTTATATACTTTCAAAAGCCAAATGAGTAGCAGTTACAAAAAAATAAAAAGCCAGAGGAAAGAATTCAGTATAGATTATACAAATTCATCATCTGAATCGAGAAGCCAATGCATGACAATGATAACAATAAGCCCGTCTCTCAGTTGAATGTGCAGGAGATTATAGTAGTCTGTCCGAGAGCCTCATTTGAAGTTACTGGGGTGTGAGGAGATAGAAAATGCAACCGCCCTGCTCATAAACTATGACATCTTGGAAATAGGGTAGAGAGAGTGTGGCTGTAGGAAATAACTGCCGCTTGGAGATTTGAATACGTGTGCAATCAGAGTAGAGGGCCGTCTCATTGATGTCTGTTGACATTTGATACACTGGAAAGTCCTAAAAGTGCTCAGTCATTTCATAGTTTTCACAATCCCCAAATTAATACACTATATTTGAGATGAAATTTGAAGAAACCCCCTCCTTTAAAAAATAACAAAGATACCATTGGAGGAATCCAAATGATTTTTTTTTCCATTCTGTGATAATGTCCAGGTGTAATGACAATGAAATATTATTGAAGAGGTCTTCCAATACCTGCGGTTGTGCATTCTTGTTTCTAAGGACATATTGAGCTGATTATTGATTTCTAACACTTCACTTCATCTTCATCAAATGGCATTGCGGACGGACTTCGGCAAAGTTCAAAAGCATGGGTTTCATATTTTTTTCCCCCTTGGGGATCAATGCTCAAGGGTTTTCATTTGTAAAGTGCAGCCTTGCTTTTTATTTTTAATCTCATGGTAACCACATCATTTTTACCTTCAGTGACTGCAAGGACACCCGCCTTGCTTCGGTGCCATGAAGAGGAGACACAAAAATACACCTCCTTGGAAGGATGTTGAAACTATCAAAAACTTCTACTTCTCTCCACATCAGCATAGCCTGATATGATAGAGAAAAAATAGCATTTAACATTTTTCACTGTAAGCAGGTATTATTACTTTGTTTAACAACGTAAATGTGTTTTATGTGTAACCACATTAAAACAGATTCACAAATACACTATTACTCGATGTGTAGCTCTTTATTTTTGTCCTACATGTATATGAGTGGCTATGAAATAGGTCTTCAAAGCCATTACTGTTCATGTCATGTGAATTTAAAGAACCTGTTCCATTAAGTCTAAAACCTCAAGGTGTCAATTGAGCAAATCCACCACAGAGGAATGACATATTAAGTAAGTACAACATACAACCTGCTGCTTAAATACTAAAGATCTTTCCCAATAATTATATTAAGCTGTGGGCACAATTTATGCATTTAACTTAACCACGGCAGACAATTTATAGCACAAAAACTAAACATGAAAGCATGACAAAGTTTTACACTGTATCATAAAATTGACAGTATGAATCACACTATGAGGGGAATGTGCATGTACCCAAGCTACAGGGTAAATTATTATGCAGGTATTGGCTAAAGTGGCAGGTTGCACAGGCCGATATATTTTCAAACAACCCAGAACCATTTTAACGCTCTGATATATAATGACTCAGTATGCCAATGACTCTTTTAGACAAATCAAACAGTTTAATGTAGTTTAATGGCAACCCCCCCTGCTTCTCATAAACCATGTATCGTTACTTGAAAACAAACTAAGGGTTTAACATTAGTTATGGTTTTGCCTCATGCCTCTCTTAATTAAAATCATCTCCCAAATTGCGATGGGATATGTGTGCAGCACATATCAGCAGTACACTCTGTTGAGTGTAAGATGCCAGAATATTTTTTTGTCTGTCTCTCACATAAGGACATAGATTATATTTGTGTAAACTCTAACGAAAAGTTGAAATAAACTCTAGACTCTATATTATATAGAGGCAATATAGCAGACACCTTCCAGCAACCAAAAATATATATGATGTTTTAGATTAAATTTACTTGCATAAAACATATTTGATAAGGAAGTATTTAATACTTTTATTCTGAAGGAAAATAATTTAAAATTCAAACAGCAGGCGGTTCTGTGAAGGTCAACAATTTTGCTAGGCTTTGCTTGGCTTAGTGACAAGTTAGACAGGAAAAAATGTCAATCCAAGAATTATCTCCATGACTGAATGAATAAACAAATAAATAAATAAACATCATTTGTAGCCAGTGAAGAATAAACCTCTTACATTGATAATTAATAACATGTTGCAATTGCCTAACAAATATGTATACTGTATTCTGTATTCTGTAATCTTTACTGTTGGATTCCTTTGAATGGTTTTCCACTGCATTCTGTTAAAATCAAAGCAAAGAATGTCTTTCACAAAACAGCTATAGAAATGCATGCTGGTATAAAATGTAGATATTTTTTCTTCCATTGCCATGTAGTCTCTTTAACATACCCTTTAAACACACACACTTATAATTATACATGCTGAGAAATAAGCCTGTTATATTGTGGTTATAAAGGTAGACATGGTTTGGTTACAGACTTTCTATAACATAGCTTTCTGACAATGCTCATGAAATAAAGTCTGAAGAATGCCCAGACAAAAGTCATGGAGTAAAGAGTTACTCAACATCCAAATACACATCCATATTTAGCACTAATTACATAATTGACATACACTTTGCAATTCTGTGGCTGGGCTGATTGTTCCAGGAGTTGTAGTGCTGATATAGTCTTTGCATTGCAATAACAGTGTAGTAACTGAAGGTAGAAGTGTACATGCTGCACTAACTGACATGGCATGGGATTGGAATGGAGCTTGTGAAATATCCCTGAGTGAATGCATGTAAAATTATATCACATATACACAATACTCAAGTCAATTTATTGATGCACTGAAGTCTAATTCCAGACTCTGAATATGGTTCTTCTGGGAGATTGAGTGTTGTGTAAGAGGCTCTTTCCCTCAAGTTTCTAATTACCACCAAGATCTTAAATAAAGAGCTTAGCTGCTTAGAGAATGAACCACACATTTAAAAGAAGCAACAACAACCTGGAGATTCATTGGCAGATTACTCAGCATAGTTTTATACTCACACTAATATGTCATGAATGATATGTATCACTTTCCCCTCATCTTGAAAGCTGCTGATATTCAGAATTGCCTTTGTCGGATTCCTTCAGGACTCCCCAGAGTTGACTCAAGCTGAACTGATCTTTAAATCACTAGATGGTTGATGATGTCCCTCCCATAAAATATTCCTTAAGTGTCAAATCACAGAGCAATTATCCGTTAATAACAATCCTGTGACCCAGAGAGTCACAGCCAGTAGATGTCACCCTTTCACTTTTTGTCATCTTTTTAAATATTTATTTAGATAACCCCCCCCCTCATTGCCATTTAATACCATAGTGCTATATATATATATATATATATATAATTATGTACATGTATATAATGTGTGTCTGTATTGTTGGGGGACGGATTGTAAGAGCAAGAGAATATATGTTTTGTGTACATATGTATTCTGAGAGGAAAAACTAAGTAAAAATGACAGTTTGTATTTAGTTTTGTTTGACGATCAGTGACCCATAGGTGTCTTTTCATTCTGCTACAGTATGGCTGTGAAGTACTTGTGTTTTCAGTTTCTCTCTGAGGTCGGGTTTTTCATCTGTTAAATGCACCTTGACCCTTGTCTTCCCAACCAATTAGATCATTCCAGCTGAAGTAAAATAAGAGTTATTTTTATTTACGAATGGACAAATCATCACTGAGATGTCCCTGCATTTAAAAATAATCTTCTTCATCTTGGACTTTTTCTCCATGCACTCCAAGTTACACTCTTGTTTCCAGAGTCAAGTACCATTAGCAAACATATTTAACATAAGCAAAGCAGAGCAAAAAATCTACTTTTATTACATGTTGACAAGTGTTGCCAGTTATGTAATTCACACAACAACACCATTGCTAGAAGGCAAAACAGGCTCTCGATGATTGGATTAGCTTTTTCTTGAGGAAACAAATTGACACCGCCATCTATTGTCTTGAGTCAATTTTTTCAAGTATCTTAGCAGTGAAGTAATGTCATATCAGTCTGGAACAGTAATGAGTAACGCTTAATGAGTGCAGTAACCATTTTTTTAATAAACACACTTTCACTCCGCAATTTTGATTTAATAAATAGCAATTTATTAAAGGACTTAAAAGTCTGCATCAGTGGCTTGCACTTATCTGCCCAATGGGATCTTTCTTTTCTCTCTCTGTAGATTTAATAACAATAACAATCATTTATTTATATCATTATCAGCCCATATCGATCCACTGCTGGATGAAGACCTCCCCAAGATGTTTCCACTTGCTTTGATCCATAGCTTCTCTTTTCCCTGCCTTGCCTGCAAAGTTTATTTCATTTTCCCATCTTTTATGTGGTCATCTTCTAGGTCTTTTTTCATCTCTTGGTATCCATTCAATAGCATCCTTGTCCATCTTTGATCTGCTCTTCTTGCAATGTCTCCAGCCCATTGCCATTTTAACATTTTCACTCTTTCAATTATGTCAGTCTATAGAATACCTCTTTCTCAGGTGTGCAGTAAGCATTGCATCATTCTGATATTTGACTAATTTTAATTACACACCAGTGGTAGAATAGTACATATTTATTCCCAAAGGTGAAGTGATTTTTTCAACTGTAATTAATTAACCTTAAATGTTTTGCTACTACACATTAAAAATGTTGAATTTATTCATAGCCTAGATGATGTTAACCAAAACAGAAACCACCACAACAACAAAAAATTAAAGACAATGAATACACTGAATAGTAATTAAAGTCAATAGGCTCCAGTTCCATAAGACTTGTAAAATTTCCAATCACTTGAATTTACATGCATAATAGAATAGGATAAGTTAAACTGAAACATAATTTCAATGCATAACTAAGTTATGTAAATGAAATACAACTCCAAACAAGTTTTTAAGTGACTTTCATCCTTCCAATCTCCATGCAACACTATTAACCTTTAAAGATTAAAGTATTTGCATTTTCATTACAAGAGCATGAATGCAGCTTTACCTTTATGTCATATCAAAATTAATCCTCCCCGTATTGGGAATGCAAAAAGAAACCAAGAGACAAACAATATGGAGTGCTCACTTCTTTGACGATACCTGTGTAATCCAAACTGAACTGATACTTTTCCAAGTTGGCTGTTGGCAACATTTACTTAGAATCACTGATGTGAAAGATTATATATATATATATATATATATATATATATATCATATTTTTGTATATAATATATGCTAGAGAAAAATAAATCCCATGTGAATAGAATAGTATTTTAGATTGATTGAGATTAGTTAAGCTCAAATGCCTAATAAGATATTTCAATAGACTTCATTGTAGCCTTAATGCCTGCAGCTGGAGTTAATTGCATATATGGCCTAACAACATCACACAAGACCACTAAAAGTTAGTTACTAAGTTTTGAGCATGTTCGTTTTCTACTATTAGAATCAAGATGAAGCAGGGGCCAAAGTGACCCTCTGGAATGGATGTCATTGCAACCCACTAAGTCTTGGAAAGACAGAGGTCTATCTGTATTATCATAATTAGTTTTGTACATTTCTAATAAGCGGGTTAGAATTTTACTCTGCATGAAAGAGATCTTCAAACAACACCATTTTTACTTGTCAAGTCAGATACATCACTAATTAAATCTGTATTGTATTCCTCTTTTTTCCCAAGTCATAAAATGTTCTTGTCTGAATTCTGTCACCTTACTTTTTAATAGCTGTTTTTTTTCATTAGCTTCAAACTGAGATAACTGTTTTAATATACTTCATAGTCACTATATTCTGTTCCTTATAATAACAGTTTCTGAATGCCAAGGATTGTTTTAATGATTTATTTTAAAATAATACATACATTTAAGCAACATTACAAATGGTTACATCATCACTACAAATGGACATTTAGCAAACACCTTACAGAAAACATTGTTACATATGTCATAGCATTCTATGACAAAAACTAATACAAATTAAACACACCTGCAGTGGAATTTCCATTTATGTTTGAATTCTGCCCAAGACATTTTCAATAAAGAAACAAATCAAACTTTTCATGAAGAGTTCTTGGTGTGAGGTGCATGACTTAATTGCTATGAATAATACTGGATGTTTTAATGTGCTCTGTGTAGAATGATGTATTCCACAAAGCCACATTCTGTTTTATTGAAACACATCAGGCTCCTATAAACTATTCTCCCCTGACGCTTAATGGATCAGCACCAGGTTAATCATGTTAACCATAAATCCGGTCATAACCATAAATCTGATTCGGCAGACATGACAATATTTGTATAATGTGGCTTTGTTTTGGAACAAACGTAACGACTTCAAATTCTTAATAAACGTTGCTTTGCTCCCTTCCTTGTACTGATATTGTGTCTTGCCGTGTTAGGTGAGACTTGATTCTCCTCAGCAAGTGCTGTTTATTCACATTTACTTTTACCAGCGGATGTGTTAGCATCTTCAGATTTGCATCGTGGGACTGTGTTTATTTTTACTTTTGCGCTTCATCAGATGTACTTTGCTGCTGGTGTCACAAAGCTGCCATCCTACAAGACATTTTGAAATATTGTGACAGGAGTGAGCCAGTAGTAAATGGAGGCAATCGTTCATGTGGTTGGTATATTAACAGCAGGCAAGTAATTAAATCACTTGCAAACATACAGAGGAACAAATTAAAGCTAATCTCACATTCCTGGTTGAACATGATGCCTCCTGCCAAAAGTCGAGCAGATATATAATTGAATACGTTTTCTGTCAAGCTATCCCCAAGGTTATTTACATTTTATATTGTCTTCACGTCTTTAATGTGTTTTTCCATTAGAATATCTGATATTGCTATTTTTGTAGGTGCAGTTTATTCAAGTAATTATTTAGCTGCACTAGTTTTTCGTGCAAAGTCTCTGGAATGTACAGATTTTACACATCATGAGGTTCGGAATATCATATATTTTTGATTTATAGATTTTACTGAGATCTAATGCATTATCTTTTCTGTTTGCATTGAAAACCTGGGTTAAAATTAAACTCACTGTCTTCACATTTGAGATTTTATTTTAACCACATGTAACAAACTACAGTGTGTGTTTCTATTTGAAATTGTAACCCCTGTTTCTTTTGGTAGTTATCGAATTGGGTGAAGGGATTTTTGAGCCGAGAGCAATGAAATCTAAAGAGAAAAGAATGGGATGTGGTATTAAACTATACCAAAGTTTAAGGGAAATCATATAGAGAGCTGAAGATGAATGTGCTTGACAGAGTGCTCCGAAGGAATCAATATATATGGCAACTTTACTTCGAAAAGTAATAATAAAAAAGGGTATATATCATTATATTGGTGTTGGTCTTTTTTCATTGGAAAGCACACCCTTGCTTTATTTCTCCAGCTCAAAGAAGGTTACCCTGAGGCAATCAGTGCTTATGAACTCCAAGTTGTTACCTGGTTCCCTAAAGGATTCACAATATTTCCACTTCTATACACCACCCCCAACCCCAGCCCCTATCTTAACCCACACCCTCCCCACAAGCCCTACCTGAGCAAGGCAATATCATATTCCTTTTAGGCATGCCACTTGGTTCCCAGCCATAAGATGCAGTAATTAGATGTGGACTGCCTTTGTTGTGCCTCTTTGTGAGGAACATACTCCTGAAGGCTGCCCCTTGAACTCTCTTACTCCGCTGCTGCAAAACTTGCAGTCTTTGGAGACTATGCTGGCCTCCTTTGCCACTTTTTGGTTTAACTTAGTAAGAGGAGTACAGAATTCACTCCTCTGCAGCTTACTAAACATCCTCAATTATAATGTACAGAACTCTTCATTCTAATTGTGATTTTATTTTTAAGCAGGTCATTGTTTATACATTGTCTGAACCAGTATTAGTACAGGAACAAATGTATTAGTAACACAGATGCTTTGAGTGCAATTGTTATTTTGTTAATTAATCACATGTGTTGTTGAAACTTTTCAAACATTTTTGATATAAATTGGTCAGCCATCTTTCCATTCCTCACAAAAATAAAAAGAACAAAAGGGTTATTTCAATACAGAGTATCTTATTAGGTTTAACAGGTTGGAGATCTGTATTCATTTTTTGCATGTAAGGGGCATGGAGGGGATTGAGCTGATCATCTATGGCAGGTGCTTGGAAATTCCTTCCCAAGTCATTTGTTCAATTTTCCACTTGCTGCTTCCCAGTGCAAGTGAGAGTCTTCCTTGACCTTGGGTTTTCAATCTCCTTGAACAATCAGAAAGCCATTCCTCACTGCTTTACAGGTAACATGTTTCAATTGACTGTAAATGCTTATGTTGTGTGACCGAAATTGTCAGGCCCCCTGGCATCATGAAGGCGATTGTGCGTGGCTGAAAACATGTGTCTCTGTGCCATTTTTTTAACTTAAAGAGTAGAGTGCTGTTTTGTTGTCTTCAAAGACAACAGTTTGCATAGTGTTCTCTTCATTGTGCTCTGTGTCTCCTGCTCCAGAGCTGCAAACTCATAAGAAATGAGAAGATATTCTTTAGCTTAAATAAAGGCCCTGATTGGTCAATTGGTCAAGTGTCCAAAATTGACCAGGTGGAACTGAGACCTGAACAAAATAAACTGATCTTCCACAGGATGTGATTTTATTAAGTACAGTATGTAATGACTATGGCAAAACTGGGTTTCTCCCTTGCATTAATA
The DNA here is from genome assembly GCF_036373705.1 of Amia ocellicauda. Lineage (NCBI taxonomy): Eukaryota > Metazoa > Chordata > Actinopteri > Amiiformes > Amiidae > Amia > Amia ocellicauda. The sequence goes on from NC_089860.1 coordinate 22,528,150, forward strand.
ATGTATGCATTGAAATATGTACAATTTGACATTATACTAATTGGCACTTTGTTTCGACACCGTCACCATTTCCTTACCCCAAAATAAATAAAATAAAAATCTGCATGTATTATAAATGCGAAACAGCAGCTTGAGTTGATGGGTTTCATGCATCACAAAAAAGGTGTTGCTTTAATTATTTATCAAGCCTCGGAAAATGAGAACTGAAAGCAGTCAAAATCCCTAATACGTTTTGCAGGGCTCCAGCTCTTTCTTTTGCTGCAATCCTCCTAAGGTATCCTTCCCATTTGATTAGTTTTGTGTTGTTGTTGTGTCTAAATTTGTCAAATAAAGACAATATGGCCTCAGGGGGAGGTTGTTGTATCCATGGCAACATGGATGTGGATTCTAGTATCTGCATGATGAAGTGCTGACTCTCCTAACGTGTGGCGCACTGAGCAGGGCTTTGTTTCCGCAATTAGTTACTGGCACTAATTTATAGCTTGAGGATAATAAAGGTAACAGGAAAGGGAGAGATGTGAAATTCTTGTTGGCTGTGTACCTGTTTCAGATTTTGATCGTACATGAACGCAATCAGACATTCATAAACTAGCACAATAATTTATCTAGCAGAGAGATTACCCAATGCAGTCTCACATTTCATCATTCTGTCGTGCCTTCTTAAAAAGCATGTATATTTTTTGTCTGTGCTGCTGATTTTCTTTTTTTTTTCCCGTGTTACTGAGCGTGATTAATCGGTTCATTTTTTAACTAAATCAAAACATATAAGTGATTGTATTGATGAGCCCTTGTAGGAGGTCTAGATTGGTTACATAATTTCTTTACCAGGATGATTATAATGTTGAATCACTGTGGTTTGCGCTTAAAAGTGCATTCTGGCGTTCTGTCGGAGGTGTTTTATGTTAAATATTTATTTTTTGGCCTGAGATGGATCCCAGGGGCAGGTGCCGCATTTGTCTGAAACGATTGTCCTCAGTCGGACTTCATGAATCAGCAGCTGCGGCCGGGCTGTCTGAGAGCTGCCAACCCTGTGAAACTACAGGGACCCTTCGAGCTCAGAGCCCTGACATAAGCTGAGCTGAAGCTAAAGGTCCTGTCAGGTGAAGATGATTTTAGTTAGAACTGTAGCTATAAAGAAAAATCTGCATTTGTGTTTGAATAGATTGCAAAAGAAAACATAATTCAGGCTCTGCGTCTTTAGAGTGCCAGTAGAAATAGATCTTTTTACAGGTGTGGGGCTTCTAGATATCTTAGAGTCTAACAGCACACAGGAATCCTTAATACTTGAACTACAAAGCAGTGTGATGTTACTTTCTGCAAAAGAGTTAATTAATGATGGTCATTGTGTGTTATAATGGCCCTGTAAAAAGGTGGTCCTTTAGTCATTAATTTTGTAATGTTGCATTGCAGATACTAATAGTTTTTGCTGAACTCTGTACTTAATCTGTTTGTGGTCAGTCTTTCTTATTGTAAAGATATAGCTGTCATGTTCTAATTTATGAATGGGGGGATGAACAATTTTACCTAAACGAACCCTGTTCCCATTGACATGTCTAACATACCTAAAACAGTCAGGCTGTGGTAGAAGAAGGTGACTTCAGGTGTTATTATGTACAGGTAATGAAATGTCTGTAATGGTCAAATCATGGCACAAATAAGACCTTCCTCTAAACTGCATATAATTGCAACCAGGCAGTGACTGACCTGGCAGACATTTAATTAATTTGCTGCAATTGCTTCTTAACACATGACAAGTGCTGACAGCAGTGATTTAACCTGCCATCTTTTGCTTTCAAACAATAAAGAAATAAAACAAAACAGCTCAAGCCAAAAGAAACTGCTCTGCTGACTGAAGATGTCACAACTGAATTCTTTTTTTAGAAAATTCCCCCTTCGCATTAGTCAGCTTTTGGGTCTTTTATACTAAAATCTCAACATTGTTAATCTAACATATATTTATTTCTTTATTTAGTACTTTTGTTAAAACCATCCACATCATCCACTCTTTCTAAATATCAGCTCCTGTGTCTCTTGAGACTTGCTACTGTTTTCTCATCTCTAGAGCTCATTCTGTTTTTTTTCTTGGTTTTATTTGCAGTGGGAATTTTGATGGATTACATAAGATGACATAAAACAATATATATTGTAATAAACCTACTTTATATTATATATATACACCGATCAGCCATAACATTATGACCACTGAGAGGTGAAGTGAATAACACTGATAATCTCGTTATCATGGCACCTGTCAGTGGGTGGGATATATTAGGCAACATGTGATCATTTTGTCCTCAAAGTTGATGTGTTAGAAGCAGGAAAAATGGGCGAGCGTAAGGATCTGAGCGACTTTGACAAGGGCCAAATTGTGATGGGTAGACGACTGGGTCAGAGCATCTCCAAAACTGCAGCTCTTGTGGGGTGTTCCCGGTCTGCAGTGGTCAGTACCTATCAAAAGTGGTCCAAGGAAGGAAAAGCGGTGAACCGGCGACAGGGTCATGGGCGGCCAAGGCTCATTGATGCACGTGGGGAGCGAAGACTGGCCCGTGTGGTCCGATCCAACAGACGAGCTACTGTAGCTCAAATTGCTGAAGTTAATGCTAGTTCTGATAGAAAGGTGTCGTCAGAACACAGAGTGCATCGCAGTTTGCGTATGGGGCTGCGTAGACGCAGACCAGTCAGGGTGCCCATGCTGACCCCTGTCCACTGCCAAAAGTGCCTACAATGGGCACGAAAGCATCAGAACTGGACCACGGAGCAATGGAAGAAGGTGGCCTGGTCTAATGAATCACGAGTTCAAGGTGTTGACTTGGCCTCTAAATTCCCCAGATCTCAATCCAATCGAGCATCTGTGTGATGTGCTGGACAAACAAGTCCGATCCTTGGAGGCCCCACCTCGCAACTTATAGGACTTAAAGGATCTGCTGCTAACGTGTTGGTGCCAGATACCACAGCACACCTTCAGAGGTCTAGTGGAGTCCATGCCTCGACGGGTCAGGGCTGGTTTGGCAGCAAAAGGGGAACCTACACAATATTAGGCAAGTGGTCATAATGTTATGGCTGATCGGTGTGTAAATATATATATATATATATATATATATATATATATATATATATATATATATACAGTGAGGGGAAAAAAGTATTTGATCCCCTGCTGATTTTGTACGTTTGCCCACTGACAAAGAAATGATCAGTCTATAATTTTAATGGTAGGTGTATTTTAACACTGAGAGACAGAATAACAACAAAAAAATCCAGAAAAAAACGCATTTCAAAAAAGTTATAAATTGATTTGCATGTTAATGAGGGAAATAAGTATTTGACCCCTTCGACTTAGTACTTGGTGGCAAAACCCTTGTTGGCAATCACAGAGGTCAGACGTTTCTTGTAGTTGGCCACCAGGTTTGCACACATCTCAGGAGGGATTTTGTCCCACTCCTCTTTGCAGATCCTCTCCAAGTCATTAAGGTTTCGAGGCTGACGTTTGGCAACTCGAACCTTCAGCTCCCTCCACAGATTTTCTATGGGATTAAGGTCTGGAGACTGGCTAGGCCACTCCAGGACCTTAATGTGCTTCTTCTTGAGCCACTCCTTTGTTGCCTTGGCTGTGTGTTTTGGGTCATTGTCATGCTGGAATACCCATCCACGACCCATTTTCAATGCCCTGGCTGAGGGAAGGAGGTTCACCCAAGAGTTGACGGTACATGGCCCCGTCCATCGTCCCTTTGATGTGGTGCAGTTGTCCTGTCCCCTTAGCAGAAAAACACCCCCAAAGCATAATGTTTCCACCTGCGTACTGCTCCGTGTCTCCTTACTCCTCTATTCATGGACAAAGAACGTCAAATTGGTGCCGGAAGCGGGAAGGATGGAAGGAGCTCGGAGGAAAGTTACTGTAGCAGACCAGCGGGACTTTCAACAGGAGATTCACCGCCTTACAGCCAAGATAGAGCGGATGACCAGGGAGATGACGCCGACAGCGATACGACAGCCTGCCAGCGAACCACCGCCCTTCCCTGCATCACCAGCCTGGGCGGAGGAAAGCAAGCTTCGTGGGACAGCGGCCACCCCTCCCTGCATGGGTAGGCAGAGATCAGCGGCGTTCAGCGATGCGGCAAGCTGAGGGAGAAAGCGCTCGGCCAGCCAGGGCAGACAGAGAAGAACAGCGGCCAAACGCAGACCGCCAGCATTCGTCTTCACCGATACGGCAAGCCGACAGAGGAAGCGCAGACTGCCCCAACAGAGATGATGAGCAGTACTACCTGACAGCCCCAGTCAGCCCACACTGCTGTCGACCTGGAGTTCCCACACACAGAGTTAATATTGCTCGATACGATGGTTCTACACCGTGGGAAACAGTTTGAGCTAGGGGCATGGACAAATGGCTGGACGCAGGCTGAGAAAGCAGGCCATCTTGCAAAAGCATTGGAGGGGCGGGCTCAACAGGTGCTGCAAGACGTCACTCTACAAGAACGTCACCAATTCTCAGCCCTGGCTGCAGCTCTTCGCAGGCGTTTTGGTGAGGAAGAGACGGCTGAAAAGCTGTCTGAAAAAAGAAGACAGGTGGGCGAAAAACTCGGTGCGCTTGCTGCAGACTTGAACTTCTTAGTGAAGAAAAGCTATCCTGACAAGGTAAGCTGGCTTTACAAGCTTTCCTACGTGCATTAACCCCTGAAAACCTGCGGCAGCAAGTGCGTCTCACAGCTCCTGTTTCACTGGATCAAGCATTAGAGCAAGCAAAGAGAATTGAAGCAGTAATGAGGGACAGTTATAGCGGGCAGGCACGTAGCCAAGTTTTAACCTGTCGAGCTGGGGAAGACGTTTACGATGAAAGTGAGGGGGAACTGTGTGTCAAGCCATGTCAGCTGAACAAATACAGCGCCTTTGCTGTCGGCGCTGTGGCAAGAAGGGCCATTTTGCTTATGAATGCCGTAGCCCACTGCCACGCAACACCTCGGAACGGCCAACGGGACGATATAAAAGGGGGATCACTGTCCTGTCCTTCCTCTCCCCCTCCCTATGCTGAAACCACTGCAATCGTTGGCCGGATCAGGCAGGGCCGCAGCCTCTTTCTCTCCTGCAGCCTGGAGGGGGAGGCTTGCAGAGCCTTGATTGACACAGGCTCTACCATCTCCATCGTCCGTCCTGACCTCCTCCCACCACACGATGAAGACGCATTGACTGCTTGGAAGCCCACCCAGGTCTGCTAAAAAACAGTGACTGGCCAGGTCACACCCATACTCGGCAGGCGTTTTTTGGACATTCGTTTTGGAGGCCGCACAGTTAAGCACGAGTTCTGGCTTGCGGCCATCCGAGACCCATGCATACTGGGCCTTGACTTCCTCACAGCTATAGGCGCAACACTTGAGCTCTGCAGTGCTGAACTGCATGCTGGGAAGACCAGAGTACAGCTGGAGGCTGGCAACGAAAAGATGGGATCTCCATCTCTTCCATGAGGGAGTCCCCACAACAGCAACGGGGGGAAGATGGCCAGCCCCCCCTTGGACTAGAAGTGTCGTCTACAGCAGTGCAGGAGTCCAGATCAAAGGGGCCATCAGAAGAGACACTACAGGCAGTGCAGGAGCAGCAATCCACAGCAATGCGGACGCATTATCCCGCCGCCCCTGCGAGACAGAGGCCTGCTGCCACTGTGATCGCCAGGAGAGGAAGGAAGAACAACAAGGCTTCACAGGTCTGGTAAGGGCAACTGCTGCTGCCGGGGGTGAGGTGTGTTGTACCGTCGGCCTGTGGACTGCCGTGCTTCGCCAGGTGCATGGAGCTGTGGGGGCAGGGCACTTTGGTGTGTCAAAGACGCTGCGACGCCTCCACCTCTGCTTCTATTGGCCTGGCTGCCGCCGGTCCATTGAGGAAGAAGTCTACCGGTGTGATGCATGCACTGCCAAGAAGGTCCCCCAGGACCGCTCCCAAGCCCCCTTCAGCAATACCAGGTAGGGGCGCCAATGGAGAGGAAGGGTGTAGACATTCTAGGGCCCTTCCCCCGCACAACCACTATGTCCTGGTGGCCATGGACTACTTTACAAAGTGGTGCCCGACCAGGCCACCACCACGGTAGCTGAGAAGTTGGTGGCGGAGATGTTCTGCCGTTTCGGGGCACTGGAGGAGCTCCACAGTGACCAGGGGCGGAATTTTGAGGCACAGGTTTTTCGGGAAGTGTGTCGACTTTTGGGGGTGCATAAGACCAGAACAACTCCTCTGCACCCTCAGAGCGACGGGCTAGTTGAATGTTTCAATAAGCAACCCTAGCAACGCAACTGGCTATCCTGACAAGTGCCCACCAGAAGGATTGGGACCTTCATCTGCCCTTGGTCCTGCTGGCGTATCATTCGACTGTTCAGGAAACCACGGGATGCACCCCAGCACCTCTCATGTTCAGGAGGGAACTCCGCACACCTGTGGATCTGGTGTTCGGTCGCCGCCGTAACCTGAAATCCCCGAAGCAGCAGGCCCAAGATATTTATACCTTCTACGCCAGCGGTTGACCACAGCACACAACTTTGCCCGGCAACACCACTCTGAGGCAGGGTGAGACAATCGGTGCCACGGGCGGGACTTCAAAGGTGGGGAGTCTGTCTGGGTTTTCTGCCCCTGGCGGAAGAAAGGCCTGTGCCCCAAACTCTCCAATGAATGGGAGGGCCCCTGCGAGGTGCTGGAGCGCATCTCTGAGGTGGTGTATTGGGTCAGGCTGCAGACCCAGAACCGGGTTTTGGTTCTCCACAGGGACTGGCTGGCCCCCTACCGGCCCAAGGATGGCGCTGGGGATAACGCCGGTACTCCAACTGGCACTGGGGAAGAAGATCCACTAAGGGGCACCACACCAGACAGCCAGTTTTCCCCTGGACTCCAGGCAGACGAGTCCATGGCGGACATGAGTCTATCAGGTGGTGGGTCAACGCCACCCCTCCGCCGCAGTAGGCGTACCCGAAGGCCCCCCATTAGGCTCAGGGACTAGAGACTACATTATGGTGGCCGACGGGACGTCTGGCTGTTGGAGGGGGCAATGTAACGTCCTAGCCCCTGAGTACTGTCCTTCCCTGCAGACTGTTCAGTGCGGTTGCGCATTTACACATACAATCTCCACTGCATATGCCGCCCATCACCCCCTGCGGTGCACCTTTCCTTATGTTACAGTTATGTTGTTGTTGTTGTTGTTGTTGTTGTTGTTGTTGTGTTGGGATGCCAGTTAGGTGGGGAGGAGGAGGGAATGTTGTATGTGTGTTATTTTACTATGTGTAGGCTTAATTGGTGTCTGTGTACCCTAAGCCGGTGTGCTTGCTTCAGGAATACCCCTCCTCCTTCTATCATTCTGTCTATGTCTCAGTTTTAAGGAGCTTCTGATAATTTTTAATGATTTTATTAATTTCAATTTCATTTTTTCATATTTGAACTGTGTTTTCCTTTATAGTCAAACATGCACACACACACACACACATACATATATATTGTTCCAGATCATGTCTGTTATTAGATTTGTTCATTAATTTCTGTAATTTTGTATTTACTATAGTTTTGTAAAACTAACAAGACATTTGTTTTTCTCTCTACATTGTATAGGCCATGTGTGTCTGTTAGAGAGAACAACAAATAAAACATGTTATACAGTATCTAAAAATGTATTTACAAATCACTTATGACTGAAAGTTTAAAAGTAATTTTATAACACGGTTACTCAGTGAGTAGTGTGGAAGTAAAGTTAGAAATTCCAGTGGTCAGTATTTTACTTCTTGTATACTTAAGAAAGATAAGGTCAAGTCAACAGCCAGGCCAGAAGGTAGTTTGATCCCTGTTTGTTATTTTCAGTTAGCATCCTGGAGACAATGACAAACAGTATGATTTGAGTGTCTGCTCCTTAATCCTTGTATTGACCCATGGACTCTGTCCTCTAATAATATATTCAGCTTAGCTAGTTTTTTAGATAACATAGTAATTACTTTTTAATTGTAATCAGATCTTTGTTTTCTGTCTATAAAAAGCTCTGACTTATAACATGGATGCAGAGCAGCTTTGGGATCTTCTTGATTCACTGCTGTTCTCCACGCTGCGTGTAATAAAGGCATTGCAACAAACCTTCCAACCTGATTGAAGACTGATTGTTCTTCCACAGTAGCATGACTGGTGTTTGTGAATAATGCCTCTTTTAGTAACATTTAACGTCACTGAATGAGTTCAAATTAACGTATGATTTTTTTTTCCATTACATGGTATTGAAAAGGAAAATGTTGTTGTTTTTGTAGCATAATAATTACCTACCCACTTTGCCATGTGCTTATTTGAACTGATTCGCCTTTGGGGAAGCCAGAGCTCTAAAGAGCATAAACTAAAAATGTAAAGGTGCGATTAATGCTCATTTAATTTCACAGCAGAGTGTTTCCTAATCTCAAATCCAAGGGTGATTGCATACCAAATGTGTCAGGTTGTAAGAGTAAGAGCTTTTTTTTCCTTTTTTTCTTGCTCATCTGTATGTGTTTGTTTTGGTTTTTTGGATGATTGCATGCAAAGGAAGGAATGTGTGTGCAAGTTTACTGATTTGCAAAAGTTTATTTTCAATATGCAGCATGATTTCCTTAGAGGTCAAACAAAATAAACTGCAAGTGACATTGAAGTTAAGCATCTGCAAATGGAAAATAGGCATCACAATTTAAGTTTTAGATGAACGCTTTACAACTTACTGTTCAATTGAAAGCTGCTGCCAGGTGATTATTCAGAGAGTGCAGAAAGTCCCCAGGGTGTTATAGATTTAAATAACATTCTGCCACGGATGTCTTGATTCAGTTCATTCCCATATCTGTTAAGCAGCAATTCTATTTTTATGACAGCCCTGCCACAGGACAGTGCAGTGTGTTCCCATTCCTGGCACTATCCCCTACAAATATGTACCTTGGAAAGTCTCCACGAGGCATAGTAAAGAAGAGGAAATCAAAGTGATGGCATTGCGAACTATTTTACCACAGTGTCAAATCAACTAAACTAATGCATGGTACTAATGATAAATCGAGATATAATTCAGGTGCATGCATCAATAAAATAAAGGTTGACTGAAATTAAAAAAGTACATTTACCCCTTCAGGATGTAAAATATTAGAACGTAAATCTGATTTTGCTGAATCTGCAGTTGGGTTCATGTTGTTCCATTTCAAATCTCATGATCTTTACATGCACATGCACTCTTTAATTATATGCACTAGAATTATTTCATAGAAGTGATGTTTTTATTTAAAAGCAAACATATGGGTGCCTTTAGGACAGACAAGAACACTTTGTGTGAAAACAGTGGGCATATTAGAATGAGTTCATATCACAATAATTAAAATGTCTTTTCCAGATCATTTTTGTTTTATTGTTTCCCTCATGGAGAATCAACACTCTTGTATTAAAATAAATTATTAAGTTATACCTATCAGATGTTTGTTTTGTTTTGAAGTTTCAATAAATATTTCAGGTCAGAGTAAACAATAGCCCATGCTGATTTATGACGTGACACAGTTCAATAATCGATATTTCTTGCACACTTGCACAGATGTTTCTGTACTAAATAAAACAAACATTACGAAAGGCCTACATTATATTGCATACTTCACTGCACCATAATGAAATACATATTATTTTATTTTATTGTATGCCTACTTAGGCTGTTGTAAAACTTTATTGTTTCAAAAACATGCTCTTTATCGTTTATGTTTTATGACTGTGTTTGCAAATTAAAATGCAGTGAAAATGCCTCAAAGTCATCAAGAGCTTCTTTACACTCTCAGAGCAATAAAGCAATTGATGGTTTTGTGTACATGATACACTCATCTGTAATTCACACTGAACAGCGCTGCGCTCTGTCTCTGCTGTCTAATGTGCTCAGAGAGTTCACTTATTGTCAATGACACCTCTTGGATACATTGCAAAATGATCACTTTGCTATAAAACCCTTATTCAAACTGCTTAACTTTAATTATCTCACAATATAAAACACTTTGCTTTTTGCAGTTGCAGAGTTGTTTTTGACGCAACATCAATTCCCTGTTGTATCCGGTCAACTATAAGAAAAACACAAACTCGTTCCCCACTGTATAACATTGAATACATTATGTATTTACTTTTATAGGTTTAAAGTATATGGTGAGGATTCTTTCTGCAATGCATTTTCAACATACAATATAAATATATGGATAACAGACTCAAATATATTTAAAAACAGTTTAGATTGACCAAAAAGGGGCCAAATTTTGCATATTAAAAATATACGGATCGCACATTTCTACTGTCTATTAAAAATGTATATTTGTTCCTCCAGACAACTCCGGTCAGTGAACGATTGCACCACTGCTTTAGCAAACGTTTGCAAAAGACTTCTGTGACATTAAAAAAAAAAAAAACACTTTATATCTTGACCCTTGGCATCAATGCAAATTTGAACCTTTCTGCGCTGACCCCAGTTATAAGACACTGTTTTACAATAGACCGCATGACTCATTTGTTTAATGTTTTTAGTATCTTCAGGCAAATTCATATTTTTTCCAAATTGAAACACAGTGGCAGCTCTTCGGTGCTTTTTGAAACTGTGTTTGAATTTCACAGTGCTCCACACATGGAAGACAGACTTCAGTAAACTGATGCCAATACCAGTTTTCAGAAAACAGCCTGCATGGATGTGTGCAGATACCATTAACAGAAATATACTCTTTAGAGCTCAGATGGCAGCCTTTGTATGCTGCTGTTGTAAGACATTTAATCACAGATAGATACACGAAACTTGCAAATGTCAGTTAGCTAATTTTAGGCACACGGCACATAATATATTTTGCACATTTTCACAGGTCTCACAATGGTTAGTTTTAGATATCTTACTCTCCCTAATGAGAAGACAATTAAATGTACGGATTTGTTTCTTCACCACTGTGGAGTGAATAAGATCAGTGTGAGAAACCAGTCAAATCTGTGACCTTTTTTTCTTCTTCTCTTTGTTGTTTCAAGGAGGGTGCTACTGTAATGTATTTAAAATCGAGATTTCTTTTTGTGGTGTAACGATTTCTCAAATGTTCTGAACTGTGATGTGGTTTTACATTTTGACCTGTGTAGCCTGGTTAATTGACAAATGTGTTACAGCTGCTGTGTAGGTAGAGAGGCAAGCTGTTCAGACATTTGCAGAATTCAGCCCAACATGCCTTCACATTTACAAACAATTACTGGACTAACCCCGAGGACACAGAAACTGAGAATTTCGTATCGGAAGAAAATAAACTAACAGATTGAATGTAGGAGGACTTTTTGCTCTAAATGGAGGATGAAAGTGACAATACACACACATCGAAAGCCAGAAATCATGATTTAAAATGCAACTAATTTTAGATAATCAAATAAATAATTAAGACATATTATAGTCTTATCATACTGATATATGGATAGTAACACATTTTTGCACATTTTTGGAAGGATTGGATTTTGTGTTTTATAAAGTATACTTAAGAAACAAACACAAAGTAAATTAAAGCCCATGATAATTAATGATGCCAACCAATACATTATCTCAATGCATCTAGTTTTATTTATTCTGTAAGTTTAATTAAATTAAAAAGAATAAAAACAGGACACACAGGACACGATGTGACAGGTACTGTTCAGTAACATGTTTTTTAATTTATTTTTTAACATCAAATTAAATAACAGACGTAAATTACAATAACTTATTATATAAAAGTAAATGATTTTTTTTTTTTTTAATAAGAAACATAATCAACTTGATAACCATCTATATATTCCCAACCATGAGGAATAGAGAGAGGAATTATTAAATGTGAAGATTTCTCAATGGGGTTTTAGAACTGTCTTTGAAATTGTCTTTGAAAATCAAGAACTATGATCAATTTGGGATATACAAATCCATCTGATATATTGTGGATTAGTAAGAGTTTGACAGCTTTGTCTGGAAAGGTTATACAATGCTACAGTTCACATTTTGGATTAATCCAAAGCCAAAATGACTTCTAAAACTTCAAATTAAACTAATAACATTAGCTGCATTTAGCACTGAAATCTATTCAGTAATGCGTTAAGTGTGTTGGAACCGAGAAGAGAAAATAAAACATTCAAGAGTCGGACTGTATTTTTGAGAGAATGTTAATTGTGTATTATTTTTCTAGTTCTCCTCTACAAATACATGTTAACTTATTTCATATTAATTTGGCATGTTATCATTCAGTGATGTGTTGTCTAGACAGAATAGATACCTGTCTCGTTAGTTTCTATATTTCTTTTCCAGAAGTTAAATTCACTTCATTCGCTGTTGTATTTTATGAAGTGTAACAAAGATGAACTAGCTGTTGTACAGTGTTTCATGTTTTTATTAACATTTTTAATAGTAATTTCTCATGCTGCATTTTAGCATAACTAATTAATTACCTGTCTCCCTGGGATGACAGCTGAGTTTGTCAAAATCTTTAAATGGAAGACCGGCATCCTCTGCAATTACATTTTGTTGGGTTGTAAAACTCAGCTGGTTGGAAATCTTTAAAGGCCAGGGTTGAGTGGAGGAGTTGTTATTCAAGATTTTTTCTATTAAATGTCTTTTGGACTGATATTGATTCTTTTTATACCATCACCTTTCCATTTAATATCAGGCCAATTAAAATGTTATATTGTGGCACTAAACAAATGGTCGTTCTTCGTGATGTCTCAGTGACATGAAGGGAGAACATGGTCGGCAGCAAACACAAGTTCAGAAAGTAGTATCTGTTGTTTTTAGCTGTTTTACCAGTCTGAATTCCAACATTTTAGTTTCTGGAGTAGAATTATTTTCCACTCCCTGGAATTGATTATCTATTTATAGTTATTTATCTGTAGTTAATTTAATCAGATTAACGATATTTCCTCTATGATATATCCAAATCAGTATGTTCAGTTCAGGTAATTCTGCCATACTACTGCACTTTTCATATTTTTTGATGCAGATATCATCATGAAATAATAAAATGCATGAATATGCCTCCCATGTTGTGTTTTACACCAGAAAATTGGTAATTGTTTCAGCCAATACAAAAATAAATTCTATACAGAGTTGTGTTTTGTGTACAAACAAATACAATGTTTATTGTGATGTTTTAATAGTCAGATATTCTGATTTGTTTTTTACTTTTAAATCTTTGCTAATATCAGTGACATCCTGCAGGCACTACGCTCTGCCTGTCACAGGCTGTAGGTGTCTTCAGTGGGGAAAGAGGCAGGTTTTAGGTTTTTATTTCATTCTATTAAATATGCAAATATTAATTAGTTCTTAATCTAGGCAATCTTAATTAGTTTCAGTGAAAAGTGGTTTGATCAAAGCAGCTGTAAACAATAACATACTCAGATTTTGATGATGCAGATTTTGACATTAGGATTCCTAAGGAAGCCATAATACTAGGTCCCAGAAGAAATGATTTGATAAAGCAAAATAAATCTGCAAACTTTCTATATGTTCTGCTGAAATTGTATAATCAAATAACTCAATTAAAACACATTCAGGGGACTCTGCATATGGCAATAGTTGTGTAACACTGGGCAGATTATCTTAAATCACCTTGCCTACTGGTAAACACAGATCTTTCAATGTTCTGGAAGACATCCAATGGGATTATTTGAATAGTTTAACTGCCTCTGGGCCTTCTATACTTTTCTTATAAAAATGTTGTCTTCAACCAAAACATTTTAAATGGTTTCTATTTTAATGCTTTACATTTGAAAGTATAGTATCTTGGGATAGCCCACATCCACATAACAGAAATTTGCTGAACATATGCATTTGCCGTGAACCAATAATTATACATACATTATAGACCCCTGGTGAAATGTAAAAATGTTTCACAGTAATGGAAAAGTGTGACATTTTGTTATACATTTTATATGTTCAATGACATTGTATAGAGTTAAATAAAATAATGAATGTAATACACTAATATATCAATAATTACAATTATTGATAAGGGAAGTGGGATTAAGTGGAATGATTGTAAGATTTGAGACCAGCATTTTAGTGCTTTTTCACCAGCTCGTCACCACTGGATACAACCTACAACCACTAATAATGAAAATACTGACAATAAGGGGGGAAAACACGAAGGCCAAAAAAAGCTAGTAGAAAGACAACCATGGCATTAGAATCCTGGCTGGCAAACCAAGCTCTGCTATATATCCAACATAAATGTATATTGTAACGGCCACCAAGGTGCCGGAGCTGCCCAGGCTCATTAGTATGCGCACTGCGCACTGGACATTAAAGTGGAGAGTATGGGATGTTTGTGGTTTGAGGATGTTTATCAGTATACTGCATTTGTTCTCCCATGTCCTCTCACTGTGTGTGTTCCTCTGTCTGTGTTCTGTTCCCCCCCACCCCCGAGTTACCTCATCTTTCCCCAGTTCTCTCTGCTGCCTATCCCTGCCTTTATAAAGAACATAAGAAAGTTTACAAAGGAGAGCAGGCCATTCGACCCATCGTGCTCGTTTGGTGTCCATTAATAACTAAGTGATCTAAGGATCCTATCCAGTCTATTTTTAAATGTTCCCAAACTTTCAGCATCTACCACATTGCTGGGGAGTTTGTTCCAGATTGTGATGCCTCTCTGTGTAAAGAAGTGTCTCCTGTTTTCCGTTTTGAATGCCTTGAAGCCCAATTTCCATTTGTGTCCCCGGGTCCGTGTGTCCCTGCTGATCTGGAAAAGCTCCTCTGGTTTGATGTGGTCGATGCCTTTCATGATTTTGAAGACTTGAATCAAGTCCCCATGTAGTCTCCTCTGTTCCAGGGTGAAAAGGTTCAGTTCCTCAGTCTCTCAGTAAGACATTCCCTTCAGACCTGGAATAAGTCTGGTTGCTCTCCTCTGAACTGCCTCTAGAGCAGCGATATCTTTCTTGAAGTGTGGAGTCCAGAACTGTACACAGTATCCAGATGAATTGACTTCAAGGCAAACTACAGACAATGCTAACTTCAATTAAGGCAAAGTTAAAACAAAATGGGGAATGCTAAGACTGGTCCCACCACAGTGGAAGTCTCGTGTTTCTAAACCCATACTTGGCAGTAAGTTTGAAAACTGTTACAATGTCTATACATAAACTCAAGGTAGATAGGAACAATTCTGCAGTATTAAATACAAGCATTTGGGAATGTAAGCTTTAAAAAAGAATATCAGTCCTAATGCAGCAGAAATCAAAAGCAAGAGATTATTAATTAAATGAAAACAACAACAACCACAGGAAGAATGAGCAAAAAGATTGCTTCCCGGAGTCTGCAGTCTCCACACACTGAGTTCACAGATAGTTAAACTGCTTTTTATAGCAGCAGAGGTTAATTAAAATGCACCCATGAAACAGGATGGCAGCCTCTTTATGGGTAAGTTTAAGACAGGTGCTTACTGTTTTGTTGAACCGTGGAGTATATATTTATTGCTTTCCTTTTTAGCAGTGATATATGCTAGCTTCAGGGATCCAACACTAATAAAATGCTACTTCTCACTGGGCCACTTTAGATAAATATATTTGATAAATAAATTAACTTCCTACTTTCCTATGATAAGTAATTAATAAATGGTAGTGAGATTTGCACTTATAATTTCTGTTGAAGCTGCCCTTGTTAAGAGGAGGATCTATCAGCGAGAAACACATTTTGGATAGAGTCAGAAAAGCATGAAATTGGAAATAAAAGCTTTAAAAGTATCGATCCGTCACTCTTACTGTCTCGTAATACTAAATAGCACTTAAAATTATAATACATACTCAACTTGAAATGTAAACTGTACGGGTACATCATAGACTAGCTGGAGTCAAGGGTGGGCAGAAACAAGTTATTTCTAAGGAAAAAAAAAGTATTTAGTTTGTTTTCAAGTGCACGTTTCTAGATGAAATACATATCTTCTTGTTTTTCTTATTTTTCCCCCCATACAAAATGATACTCCATGGATATTTTAGATATCATTACAAGAATATTTTTAATGCAACAACCACCACCAAATATATAGGTTATACCAGTCAAAATGAGTTTTATGCAATGTTGCTTATGACTTATAAAATAAAATAAAGCCTAACATAAATGTATATGTGTAAAAAAGCATAAAGGGTACAACATGATACATAGTATGACTTCAATGATTACATATCAATGGTTGAACCCTCATTTGTGAAAATCGTTTGAATTAGCATCTTGGAAATAGGATCCCTGGGCACGGTGCTGTCATCTAGCATAACCAAGGGCACCTTGGATATCCCAGGATATTTATCACACAGCTAAGTGGGCATCCCACCATTTCTCAACCCTTGCAGCAAGCGGTACAAATTTGAAGTGAGCAGTTTGCTACTGCAGTGGTTCCCAGTCCCCTTCAGATTAATCATTTAGGGTTTTACCTTTTAGCTTTGGTTTCAATGCATGTCCTATTAGTTTGCTTCTGGTAGGAGTTTCCTTTTCTTTTCCTTTCTTAATTTCTCCCTTGTTGGACTGAACACTTCATTTGCTTTCACTTTCAGGGGAGGGGTACGTGGAGTCGGGGAAGGGGGTCAGGGGGTTTGCCGAAATAGATATCGGTGTCTAGCGTGAATAAGTAATCAATACAACGCTCCCGTGTGGAACCCTGGGGAAATTACCGACCGCTGGAAAAGAGACTGAGCTAGATGAAGACAATTTAACATTACAAATACTTCCTGGGCAGTGAGTCAAACTAATTCAAATGAGATGCACGGCAGCGTCCAAGGGGAGGATTCAAGGACAAGTGGGTGAGACTGTGTAGCGGAGTCAGGTTAATTGATATGGACGGTAAGCCTTTCTTTCTGGTTTAAGCACCAAGCATGTCCAAATAACGCTGGGAAAATTGAGTTAGAAAGTGTACACACAATGCTCGCAAACCCTCATGATTGCATTTCAGCTCAGACTTAGATATCTTGTTAACGGAAATCATTTCCCTATTTATTCACATGTGGATGAGGGTTAAGGACATCTAGAATTAAATCTGAAGGCACACGCTCAGTCCTTATATTAGGTGCTTTTGCCAGTAATAGGACAAGACTTTTCCTGATGTTATTTTCCCCCAATCCTGCCCTATCTCCTAATGTGCCTCAAATCACTTTGACTTTTAATCTTAAGCCAAGTTTGAGGCCCATGGCTAATAGAGCCTACAAATAGAAAATAGGGAAAATGTTTAAATAGTCTGGCTGATCGGGGCTGCAGGGACCTGCAAATGTCCTTTCTTTTATAAATGTCAAAGGGATAGATTTCTATATTCCAAATACAGTATATAGGCCTTGCAACCTTTGTTCTGTTCAATTCGAAAGGTCATGTGGGCACTAATGAGGCTCCGGCTGAAAAAATAACAAGCTATTGCACCACTGCAGACATTTTCACTCCTCTCTGCATTATCCAGAGCCAGTGAAATAAAGTGAAAGCTTAAATTGACATTTCAAGGGATTGTGCTGAACAACACCAGTTTTTGGGACTACTCTGCACTGCACCCGGCATGTGAGATCATTTTAAAAGAAAAAAGGGTAAACATTTATTTAATTAATTCTCATTTGAATGTGAGAACAACTATCAACGTGGGAGAGCTATATATCTCAATATATATATATGTGTGTGTGTGTGTGTGTGTGTGTATGTGTGTTTGTGAAAGTATTTAAAAGGTGCTGTTTGAATCCCGCTCCCTAACAATAAAAAACAATGCTGACATTGGTCAAGTGTGGCTTTACAGACCCCAGGCACACAATCCGCCACTTTTAAACCTGTTTTGATTCGATCAGCCATTGGCGGTTAGAGGTTTACAAGCCAGTGACAGAGCCTGTTGTCTCCATCTCTGTCTTCTCCTCCTCCTCCTCCTCCTCCTCCTCCTCCTCCTCCACCTTCTCTCTATTCTCCCAGTACCCAACTGGTACCCACCTCTCCCTGGGCATTTGGGTATATGTGTGTCATTTTGTCTGCATTATATCCAGGCCTACAGAGTAGGTCTTTTGATCTGTACGCTTCCTTGGTCTGTCCATAGTGCAGCCGAAGATCCTGACATCGGTTTGAGCACGCTGTCTTGCACTTGGTTAAAAACATCGGGAAGATCTTATCTCTGTTGACTCACCCCTTCCCATTTTCATTTTAAGTTCAATCATTAATGGAGTCAGTCTTTCTGTATGCCAAGCTGTTCTATCTAAAAATGTGCAATTTTACATAAAGTGAAGTCTGGGTACATTAATGACTTTAAAAAATTAAACAAACCATAACACTCCAAGCTATTAATCTCGTTTGCAGAAAAAATCATGAAGTACATGTTTTACGCTCAAGACTAATCTGTAAAGGTTGAGTAGCAGACCACCAGCTGAAAGGTAAAGAAGCCCCTCAGTAGCATTTGTCAGTCCAACTCAAAATGAGAAGAGAGAACCTTTGTTGCAATATATAGTTCAATGTAGGCTAGCATTGATGACGTGGTATTTGTTGATGTTAGATTTTGCTACAAGCCTGATACCAAACCTTCTTAATTGTATGTGAATTATTATGTGAGCTTCCATGAGTTTAGTCATGATAACTACAGAAACTACAGTGCAGTCATTAGCCGGGTTAGGGTAAAAGAATAAAATAATAATAAACCAACCAAAAAGAAAAAGCCCCAAGAAGAAATAAGAAACGCTGGAATGTACGTTCACTTTCCCCGCAGTCCTAAAAAATAAACAAAAGAGAGAAATACAACGAGACACATCGAAGTGAGATCTAAATAAGATAAAGTGAATTAAGAGTTTATTATCGATCAATTAGGGTTAATCTCTCTGCAGCGTCTTCTGGCAAGCATGCCCCAGCATAATTGGTTGTCATATTACATCACATGGGCATGACTCAATAGTGACATTTCTTTAGGAGAGGGGCAAATTAATGAGCTTATAAATGATAACGATGCAGAAAATATCATTGCTCATTATGTACATTCCTTTTGAGACCATCAAAGCAAAAACAGGTTGACACAGCCACTCTGTGCTCCACTTTATTATTTTCTTTTTCTTTTTATTGCCTATTCTTATCTCATAATAAGAAAGTGAAAGCACAAAAAAATTCAGGTATCTTAAGATGATCTTAACACTGAGGTCATCAACTGAACTCCCAGTTCTGTGACGTTGGTTAACGTGCCTCCAAAACACAAATTAACTGCTTTCCCCTTGAGTAAAACAAAACACCTAGGGGTATTGTTCCACCAATTAGATTAAAACAGCACACTAATGTGTAATCTTTGTTTAGCTAGTACTCACATTTATAAATAGATGTTGTTATCTCTTTACTGTACTATCCATTTGATTACTATTAATTCATTTGTATCCAAATCATCCCCATCTATTAAAGAAAGAAGAAAGAAAAGCAATGTAATATGCTTTAGTTCATACATTCAGTGCTTACAAGCTGGAGCAGCAAGTTTTCCTGTACTTAAAAACTTTACAGTATATATTCTACTTTGATAAACTGCATCAAGTTAAACTAAAAATACTGTATGTGCTTCTAGCATGAACTCTGCTTATCTTTACTGTATTTTCCTGGTCTTCTTCCGAGCCCCACCTTAAAAGCCGTACAATAATAATTTTCCAGTATAATAGTTTGAAGCTGCTTGTAAAAAATAACGTTTCCTAAGGGGTATATTCATTTATAGCACAGTTAATACATAATGCCTTTTGTGTGCCAGTGGCCATGGCAGTTACTGTACATTGTTCACGTTCATTAAGTTAGGTTCAGTTCTCCAAAGGTTAAAACAGTAACTAAAGCAGAGCCTTAATTGGCTCTGCTGTTCTACACATATAATAGTATTTATAAAACCATATTTGACTAATTAAATTCTTCTGAACTAACCATGTAAAAAATAACATTAGCTACAAGGCAGGCATGAAGTACTTGAGGGATGATAACAAATTTTGCTGCAATCAAGCTTTTGCAAGTAATTGCCCATTAAAGAAGATTTGATTCCCCGAGAAAGTCAGTTGTGTAATTATAAATCTCAAAGCACTGATTTGCCATTATACAACCTCATTTTGTTAATTAACTGACATGACACTTCACAGACCTTGCTGATGTGTGCATATTTTTAGTTTAGATACCTTCTGACACAGTGACATCACAATGACGTTCACACATGATCTTGCTTTCACAGAACACGCATCCCGTTTCTTAAGCTTTTAAAATGCTTCAGTACACAATAAGAAATGTACTACTTCTTGTGTGTTCACTGTAGCACATCTACTCTGCAGTGACAAGGTCTAGATCATTAGATGTCATGTCTTAATGTTATATAAGTGAAATTAATAAGAGTTGGATGTTGGTTATGTGATGACACCATATGGATGTGTGG
This sequence comes from Amia ocellicauda, assembly GCF_036373705.1. Lineage (NCBI taxonomy): Eukaryota > Metazoa > Chordata > Actinopteri > Amiiformes > Amiidae > Amia > Amia ocellicauda. The sequence goes on from NC_089860.1 coordinate 22,548,471, forward strand.
TATACCTGTGTATGTGTGTGCAATGGCAGGGATGCTCTACTTATCCTTTGATTACATTGTCATTTGTTTCACAAGCCATGATGTGGTGCTATTTGATAATTGCCATGGCTGGTTATATCTGAAGTAATGACATGACAGTTTCCTAACAATGGCTTTTAATTATAAAAAAGTTGACAGACTGTTGCTGGAAAGGAAAGGCTGGAAATCATTGAAAAAGGCAGCCTGGAGTGTTGTACCACATTCCTTCTCAATGCTTCGGAGCAATTTATGGCACTTTTGAATGGGTTTTGTTTCCATCGACTGTCCTGTCTAAGAGTCTAACTCACCATTTATTTATTTTGTTTGTTTGATTACTTCGTTGTCCACTTCTTCTCCATTATACATCATAAATATATGTTTTGCTCTTATTTGCACTTCAGTTGTGAAGGAACTCTTGCACATCTGCGAAGCCGTCAATTTTAACATATGATACTCAGCCACCGAAACCTGAGGCAAAGCAGACTCCGAGACCACTATTTAACTGAGGGACATCTACAAAGAGAGCTCTGTGAGGTGTCTTAAGTATACAGAATGTATGTCTTAATTTTATTTTAAATTATTATTACTGTATTAAAGCAATCTCATTCTAAAATTAAAGAGGTTAAGTAAAATATGTTTTAGGGTTACATTCCACCTTTTAAACTCTAATTAGAATTCAATTATGACCCCCCCCCCCCCCCCCCGCCAAACGGAAGCAGTTCTTATTGTGCGTCAAACGATATTTAGGTTTCATTTTAGATTAACACTTGAGGAAATGAGGTCAATATCATTATTTTTATTCTGTATTCTGTTAAGTGTTTATACAAAGCTTTAAATAAAGCTGTCACAGGCTTTGCCAAGGCAATTATTTTCCTTTCAGTTTTTGGTTTTCTTCCATGTGTTCTATGCATTTCTTTCACTGTATATGGATTTGAAGTCCTCATCTGCCCTCTGTATTTACACCGGTACACTATTTTTGCCTCTTATTTTACTTCTACCTTCTCAACCACAGTTATGGCTTCAGGGAGCGCTTTTGTGTAGCAGTCGCTTCTGCCGGTGCAGCGATGTGTTATCTTTAAGGCATGGCTTCTAAACTTCCAGATCGCTTCTGTGGCACAAGCGCCTGGGGAGAGTTCAGAAGGTAGAGCCTTGGCTTCTCCTTTTACAATATCAATATAATCTTCTTTACATCAATGTGTCAACGAGGCCACTGCTTCTGACTCTGTTTCCTTATCCACTTTCCACCCTCTGACACCGCTGCAGTAGTTTTCTATTATTGGAGGCTGAGTTTATTTGCCACCATGTTCTGGAGTCCTAGATACAAGTGTTGACTTCTGTACAAAATTGTGTGCTAAGACCCAAATGTATTTATGTGGATCTGGCTTTGTAAACCCTTTTAATCCAGGTTGTGCTTCTAGATGTTTGGCACTCATCGCCGAGTAGAAATAAAGGTGGCCCTCAGTATGGAAGGCAGTATACAAGAGAAGGGCATTGTGGCACTCTGCTATTCATATGAAGCCTAATTATTTGCTGCACAAAATTTTGGAGCATAATAATATTGAAAATAAAATAAATCAAAACAATCCTGAAATCTTTCTAAGCCCCTTGGTATTCCCATGAAAATGTTTTTTTTCTCTCTCTCTCTCTCTCTCTCTCTCTCTCTCTCTCTCTCTCTCTCTCTTTTCTTTTTGTCCTCGTTCTTTGTCTCCAAGAAGCTGCTGACAAGAATCCCATTCCTTTGAGGTTCTCGTCATCTCCGAATCTGGAACAGTAACCATGGAAACTTTAAGTTAAAACAACAGGAAATTTAAGTAAGCTGTTTCTTAAAGAGAATTATTTAGAACTCGGGCATTTGCTGAAAAACGTACTATAAGTAAAAAAAAAACTTTTAAATTAACAGCATGTTAAGCTTCTAGTAGGGATATGCATCAAAATGGAAACACCACAGCTAGATATTTTCTGTAGATTTTTTTGTTTCACTAGAGTACGGGGGGGAATGTTAGATAAGAATGATGTAATTGAGCTTACTCTTCCTTCATCAGTGGATGCCCAAGATACCCCATGGTATATAAAGCTGGATCTGGGCATAAATGGTTGAATATTCACAAACGCCTGAATAATCAATTGCACTTGAAGGTAAATGAGAGAGTTGAGGCATGTCAGCAATGAACTTTAATTGGGTAATCAATAAACTAAATCACCCTTAAACCTTGTTTGTTTGTTTGTTAGCAAGTTAGTTTGTCTTTTTCTATCGTTAAGCTCGAAAATTAGGTCTCATAGTCAACCTTTTTTGTTTCTTTTTATTTGAAAGTTATCAAACTGCAATGTATTTACCGTTATCCCTGGTAATACAGGACAAAATAAATGTTTTTATTTTTTATTTTTTCTGTTACCTACTTGATTTGCTCAGACAAACAAAGAACTACTACCAGAACTGCAGTATTGATTTAATAATCCATATGGCCTTCACCCAGAACTGAAAAGTATATTAGAGAGCCACGTGTTTGGTTTAAACAACTAAAATTGTACAACAATAAAATAATGTAAACGTTTGTTTGTTTTATTAAAATCTTACAAGAATTTAAACGTTTTTGATTTCATCTTACTTATTTGAAAGCTCCTTTTCACAGGTTTGCTTCAAGTAGAAGTAATTCCATGAGACCCTCGATAATCAAACACGGTATGTGGCCAGTTTATTCATGTCAGTAAAACATAAGTAGTGAATTTGGAAGCACTTGAACTCAAGCCCTATGAATAGAGTTAATTGTTTCCGTGTATTTTCTGAACTGTGTGGAGTCAGTAAAGGACTAACAGAGTTCTACATGAGCAAAGTTTTAAGTCATTTAGTCATTATGGAATTTGAATGCATTAAACTGATTGAGAACAATGACAAACAATCTGAATGTAAGTCCTCCTCCAGCATCCACCAAGTGAAGCTGATTAATGTTGGGATGCATTATTAATTAGGCTTTGAATTAAGCTGAAATTATCAGGAAATCATTATCCAAAGGTTAATGTGGCTGTTAAATATTTTTATTGTCTAGATGTCACATGAGACACAATCAGACCATTTTCAAAAGTATCCTGGGGACAAGTTTTAATGGGCCACCTTTGAGAATTGAGAGATAACATTTAGGTTATTCGTTATATATGGATGAGTAATGCTAATTTTGTTAATCAAGTTTACATTTTTTAAAGATTTTTGTGTTTGAAGACGATTGAAAATCCAAACCTTTTTCATCAAGAGTGGCATGATGGGTTGATGGGTCATATGTTTTATTAAGTGGGAAGAATTATGTTTCAGTAACACTGGGCAGGAGAAATCTCTGGTAACTTAAATTTGCCATAATGCATTGCCAAATAAAGCCCCAGTATTGAATGCAATAAAAATAGCACTTCCTACTAATGTGGGTATCATTCTTTCAGTAACAGCTAATGTTATGTGCCAGTTTTACCATGTGTCCAGACACATATGGTGCCAGGGTGTCTGGGTGGGAAACAGAATTTTGTTAACTGATTATTGAGAACAGGCACTGTGGGAGGTATACACAAATTCCCAAACACTATGAACAGATAGAGCTTTTCTGTGTTCATATTTTATTTGTGTTCTGTGTCTCCAATGGGAGGCAATGACTTAAAGACAGGGCTGTTGCTTAGTTCAGTGGTATGTGACTTGTTGCAATTACAGCGCAAACAACATTTTCACGTTAATTCACTTTACTGACCAAGGCATTTAATTGCAAGCTGTTAAATGTGAAATCTAATATGAACAAATGTGAAATGCATAATTAATAATGAATGGGAAACAGGTCTTTGAAGAGGAAGGCTGCCAGATTCAAACAGTCTGAATGGGTTATCTTGACTTGATTTTTAAATAGCCGTCTGGATGGCAGGATGACTAGCTAGCAAATTTAGCTTAACAATTGGATGAGGTACTCCAGCATCCACACGCATAAGCACACACACACACACACACACACACACACACACACACACATTTATCAGATATCAAGCATCCTACAAATACTTTCTCCTTAACCATGTGCTTTTTCTTTCATCATCATCTTCTACTTAATCAATACTGACAGTTGAGGGCTGAATTATCCATACCCTCAAGTCTGTCTTTAACCAAAACAACTGTCATTTGCAATTATTTTATTATTTCACCAATTATGTAACCATTCCAGGTTCCCTGTCTTCAGCACAGTTAATATTTAATGTTCAAGCTTTCGCCCCTGTGGGCAAAAGAGTCAGGGTTCTGAAAGAGCTGAACTTATTTAAAACATGTCTTCATGTTTTAAACCATAACCCACTAAAATAAACAAACTTAAACTCAAACAAACACAGAAATATATAATAGACAATATACCTATATCTGTATATGCAAGCTGGTTAATATTTTGTAAAGCACACGTTATTTTCCTGTTCTTTTTCTGCTCTTCTGACATGATTATATTTTCCTACTTCCCGCCTTGGAAGACTTATTGCAAATCCTGCTGCCAACCAAGAATATCTTAGAAATGCTAGTCACACAATGTCCCTTATTTAACAAGCATGTGCTATCACTCAACAAAAGCCTCCTCTTGGCATTTTGCAGCTCTGAGTCTGGCCCTAGAGAACTCTCCCTCCCCACCCCTCTCTTTTGAGCTTTCCTTCTTTATGATACCTTACAGCCATACACTACACAACCCGTTTCCTGGTTTGTCCGTTGATGGAAAGATTAATTAAAAAAATACATATTTATGTTGTTTTGGCATTGTCATTATTTTTTACTGTATTATTTTAGTTAATTTAGCATGTATCTTAATATTGAGTATCATGTTTTAGAAACATTTTTGTGTTTGAGTGGTGATTGTGTTTTTTTCAGGAGCTCTTATAATGGATTTCTTAATCAAAATGTCAGGTAGACTTCACTTCAGTGTGCAGCTTGTGTATTCACTGCGAGTCTTCACTTCACATTACAGACGTCATACTATGCCAGATGTCAGATAAAATAGTTCTCATGCGTATTTTATTATGGGAGCGTATCCTAATTTAATAAATATTTAGCAAAATTAGTGAAATATGATGTCACCTAGGTCATTTAGTTATGAAGGTAGACACTTGCATTGTGTTTGTATACCAGAACATGTAACAGGTCCCAGTGTGTACATGGGACTTTTGTGGTGATGCCACTTCGCTAGGACTTGGAAGAGCATTTAAGCTCCCCATGCAAGGACCAGTCTCTTGGCGTCGTGAGTGTGGGGCTCGTGGGGCTCCTAGTTATGCCTGAGGTGATAGGACAGTCTACACAAAAAGTTGTGCGATGGCAAGCCTCCCTCTGTCAGTATTGAGGTCACTTTCTATGTAGAGGTTAGTTTAAAGTGCTTAATGACAGACGGTGCGTCATTGTGATATTTTAGCCAGCAGTGTGTAGAAAGAACATTTTAATGAGGGTCCGTATGCATCATGTAACTGCGATGTTAGTTTAGGGGAAATAGCACTGGAAGCTTTTCTGACGGCAGTCTTGTTGAACACCTCAGAGATGGTCTGGAATAGCAAATCAGTAACAGACCACAAAATACCACGTTCTCTCACCACGGAAGAGATTATTGTATTACTCTGGCCATTTAATGTTTACTACTGTAGTAATTAAGACCAAGGCTGATTTAATCGTAATGAACTACACTACTTTCTTCTGGTTCGTCTGTTGTATCAATACCTTTGGTAACATAGTGTTGCAGAACATTTTGGGGGTGCATTTTTTAAAATGTATATCAGACAACCAGACACATTGTAATGCCTGCCTCCTGTGAAGGAAAACACTGAATTGCACTTAAATATTAATGGGCAGCAAAACCTGATGCAGCATCTTTTCTTCTCTTTCCGAAGGGGTTTAGGACAAGCATCGCTGGGTACAGCCTTCTCTCGTGGAGGGGGTAATAGGAGAGAATAACGAACAACCAAAATTAAACAAAACTTTGCTGATTTGGACAAGATTCACTCCTTCAAAACTAACTTGCAGTTGTTTCTGTTGAGTTATCAGTCTGACAGGCCTCTCTTGGTTGTGCAGAGGCAGAATATTTTAGGCAGATGAAAGGAGATCTGAATTGCTTAAGGGGGGAAGCATAACATGCTAGGATGACTTTGAGTATGAGGGTTGAATTTTATTTTTTATTTTATTAGAATTTTTTTTGTAGTTTGCATTTTAAAGCTATTTAATATTTTGTTCATGCTTATCAACGGCTGTACTATTTCTTAGAATTAGATACTTTTAGCTCTTTTTTTTTTTTTTGCCTCATGTAACCATACCCCTAGCCATAATTTCACAGTCATTTGTAGTCAGACACTCACTTCACTGCTGTGACAGTATGAAGCATTTGCATACTCCATGGGGAACATTCAGCCATAGCCCATAAATATTAATTGCCCAATTCTGTTCAGGCAGCTTAGGAGTACAGAAATGAGATACTTGGTTAAATTTAAAAATATTCCAAATTATATTCCAAAAATAAAAATCTGAAACAAGTTCATAGAAATCACTGAATTAACACAATTTAAAAATATCAACAGTGCAATGGCAGAAGATAATTCAGACTGCAATCTAGTGTCAGTCATTTTCCAGCACATCTTCATCCCACTGCTAATGAGTAAAAAAGGAAACTGACGCTGACGGAATTGGTTCTGGCTATAAAAAAATGTTGCGTGGAAGCTAATTAGCTGCAGTCTTGAACCCGTCAAATTCTACACTAGTTCCTGTTGTAACAGAATTACACACCTACGGTTTGGCAGTCATGCTTTAGATACTCCTAAAAAGGGATAGATATCACTCTGGTGCAAGTAGGAAGTTTACAGTTATGCAAAAAGAAAAATGACAGAAAGTTCCATAAGCAATTTCACATGCCATTCCGGTCCTTATAGTTACACTTGTTTCAATTAACTTACATTGACACTTAGGGTTGTGTTTTGCTAGCTACTACTGGAGGTTTTCTGAATCATGCATTCCAGGAAACTCAATTACCTGAAACCTTAAGGATAAAATGGTGCATTCATTTCCTTTTGGAAATACTGTTTTCTGCAGAAGAAAAAAACTGAATAATTCCAACATTGAAATGAGACTTTGGCCGTTGAATAGATCATTCATGTTACACATCAAACAGTGTGTGGAATACATTTGTGCTGTTTTTGCCTGAGGTGATGCACTCTATTCTGTGACAGATTGTTTTTGTGTTCGGAAATCACATATACATTAAAATGAGTCTTTTTTTATATATTTAAGAGTTGCATTAAGAGCTCTTGCCTCAACAACAAGACATAATCATACTGTGAAAAATGGAAGTACTTCAAAATGCAGTCTGGGCAAAGCAGCAATTCCTCACGTTTTTCTAAAACAATCCAGTTCCTTTACTGGGATTATGTGACTAGATACTGAAAAATGTTGACCAAACTTTCCATTTTTTGAATGCATTCTCTAATTCAAATTCGCCTCTTGAAAATGAATTCCTCTTGACAGCTTAAAAAACAAGCATCAAAAATACCTGTATGAAATTTAGGCTTATATAGTTGGAAGTCCCTGCACGGTCTGTGAAAAGCAGCTTAGAAAAGTGCAAATGGACCTGGACACCATCAAAATCCTTCCACTCGTCTCATATTCCACTTCCAGTGCTTCATGTTAGTTTTTTGTTTGAAGATTTATGTTTCTATCCAGTAGACAAATACTGTTGATCAGGAGGACTAAAGTTCTGATTTATTTCAGGCCATAGTCTCCAAATGATACGACCTTAATAAAAAAAACACAACAGATGCTATAATTGCAGCCCTCTTGTGTTGTATTTATGGTCTGAATGAGATGTGGTCAAAACAAATGGCATACAACGGTATTGATTTGCTTTATTAACACTTCATTTAATTCTTTACTAAAATACTTTACTGACACTCCCCCAAGACTACCCTTTCTCAAGATTCAGTTTCTCAGAAAGGTATAATATGACAATCAATACAAAGCTGCAAATTGCTTAGCTGCTAAGGGACAGTTACAACTTTTATTTAGTATTTTATGTCCCAATCAAGTGGCGGTGTCAAGCATGTTGGAAGGAAGTATTTTTTCCAGGCTATTAAATGCAAATTTACAGACATCACAAATAATGTATTCAACCCAGAACAGATAATACCTCAACCTTTTCTCAGAAATTAGTTTGAATAGAACAAAGCAAATCAGTAGCACTACAATTGTAAAAGGAGCTCTATTAATTGAGTTAACCTTAATGCTTATATAGTAGCTTTTTACATATATAATATTTAGTATATTGAACTTTAGTTTGAATTATGATCTATCAAGACTAAGAAATTAAACTTACACTTATCTATTTTGTCACTACAGTGAACACTAGAGTCACTGTCCTTTTCATGTGCTGTGTAAGAACTTTTTGATTTTTGCTGGCCTCTAAAAACAACAGTTATTAATTCTCACAGATATCTCTTCCAGAGTTGCATTGTGCCAGCAATTGAAACAATGACACCCAAAGGCCTGGGTCAGTCATGTAATTTATAGCATATGACATTATTAACATGGCACTCTGGCGATTCGTGCAATGAAAAATGCTCCGGGATCTTACGAAGCTCCTGGTTCATCTTTATACAAATTGTTATTGTTGCTGTGCTTAGTGTGTTGCCATGTGTATGGCTGCATGAACGATCCCTCTGTGAAGAATTATATCTATGTATATAAAGACAGAAACAAGGTTTGAAATAGTTTATTATGGAATCATGCACCATATTGGCAATATCTCAGGAATGACTTTAGTTTATGGTGCTGCACTTTGTCACATGTAAGGCAGGAGTGCATTTACACATTGTGTGGCCTGCATAAGCAATTACTGGCAGAGATACATTTCCTTCACAGGCCACTCTGACCATTCGCATCCCAATGGGCACACATGGGCATTGTTTGCACAGTGTTTGCAAAACTGGTCATGTGTGTCGGTTTCCTAGAACTGTGTCATACGGAGTCTGTTACAGGACTGGGCTGTAATTCTACAGGAAAGGATGTTTCTGGACCAAGATACAAATACACAAAGACAGGCAGTATAACAGTTGAGGAAGACAACTTACCTGCTACATCTTGACCATTTCTGCTGAAACTTAAAACCCTTTTTCATAGATTTTTAAGTATTTGTTTTAGATTAGAGCTAGGCTGGAAAAAACTGTAGACCACCTTGTAAAACATTTTCTGCTTTCATTTAAACACAGTTTCTTTCAACAGGGCATTTAGAGAGATTTCTTGCTCAGTGTATGTTTCTCATTTGAATAATTAAAGGTATTTTAAACCAAGATTAAGATAACCATGTACAATATGCAATTCCTACAGCAAATTTGCCAAAAGGAGAAAAATAATACCTGTAACAGAAAAAAGAAAAACAGACACATTTATGAAATGTTGTTTATTTAATTCATTAATAAGATGACTAATTTTAAAGTATGCTTACTCACACTTTCATTTGTTTAATGGAAAAGTGTGCAATCACAATGAGTTGGGATATATATATATATAAAATCATTTTGAACAGGAATTATTTAGGAGCTGTAAACTAATAGTTAAGCACTTTGAATTGTATGCTGGAAGGACCCTTTTTGAGGCCTTTATGTGAACAAATTATTCAAGCAGTGTGATTGTTTTCGGTTTAATACAATAGAGCTGTAGAACAACTCAAAGATCTCGTTCAAACGAAATCTAATTAAACTTAATTAATCTTCGCTGGAGTGCACCGTGAAGGCAGGCACAACTGCTGAATGGATGACTGTGGATTACACTTCCCATTTTCCGTGCTGTTGAATTGGGTATAAATCAGAAAAGAGAAACACTTTACATTTTATTTAGTTTAAGTCATCCTTGTAGCTTCTCATGCTTCAGTTTGTATTTCGATTGAGAAAGAGACCACAGCGAGAGAGGCAAGTAGAGTAGAACTGTATTAACTCCTAGTGTAGTTCAGGGATACACAACCCACGTCTGGCGATCACTGGCCAATTGTGGAGGGAGTTCTTTGTGTATCTTCACTTTACACAAATACTTTATTCATGTGGCATTTATAGAAACCCAACAGGTTGAAATAACAGGAGCACAATAGACTTATTAAACCATAGTAGATTTTTCAGTTTGTGTTTCTGAGACCTCACTTGTTCTTGGGACATACTGCAAGGGCTGTGTCTCTTGTTCTTCCAGATATGTTTAGCTTAGGAAACCAATTGAAAACCTTTGCCAAAAGACAGTAACTGTAATTATAGAGCAAAAACTGGAACCTAATCTACACACTGGTGTAACTTTTGAAGGAAAATGATCAGGTTAAGAACATTAATTCCATGGTTTCTAAAATACATTTTAACTCTATTAAAAATGCAGTCAAATGTGTTCTTTTTGTTTGTTTTGTTTTGTTGTTTTTTATTAGTTTTTCTACATTTCAGTCATAAGCACAACAACTGGGAGATATAAAATCTCTGTGTGAAATACAATTGTTAATCAATAACACTCTCAAGGTTACAACTTCATTTAGTTTTATTTTTTTAAATTACAAAACGAATAAGTACACATTGCCACAGTTAATCCATTTTATTTAACATTTATGCAACATTTACTGTCAGTCTTGGTATGTGCATGACACTCTTGTTACTCCAGGTTATTTTTCACTCTGCTAAGAAGCATTAATTTTCCCGCTCATTAAGTGCCTACATTCAAAGCTGCTTCATAAGGATAAACAAACATTTCCTCTGAGAGTTTAGCAGGGAAACGGCAACATTTTCTGCTGACTGCATATCTTGCCCTGCCCAAGACCATGCAATGTAAAACATTAGATTTTTAGTTAGTATAAAGACAGAATGGTAAAGTATGAAGTGAGTATACAAGAAGATCTGGCAAACTCAGTCCAGTAGAGTGTGTATGATATGAATGTACAAAGTGTCCTGATGTGAAATGTACATATTGCATTTGGTGCTTTAGCTTTTATAGAAACAGAGTAACACACAACAGAGGGGCAGTGAATCTTAAAACCAAAACAATAGAGATACTTTGGTGTTGACTTCCAATAATTAAATCTTTACTGCATGTAGGTAGGAAACCCAAATAATCAGAAAGGCAAACATAAAAAAGACACTTAATAAACCTCTTGTGGAAGTTCTAAGGACATCAAAAAAGTTATTATTGATTAGATAAGTCTTTGTGAGTTTGTGCGGGCTTGCTGAGACACTAGAGGTTTTATCGATAATCTGTTTTAGCTCTCAGCTGGCAATGGGCCAACCTACAGTTTGGTAGTGCAATCCACTTTGGTGTGTAACTTGGACTAGAAGAAAATAAAACTTCAGGAAAATAGCCATTCTATAAAAATGGCATTAATGTCTAATCTTCCCAATTCAAGATATGGATTAGTATTCTGAAGATGCTACAGACGATACTCCACAGACATCCTTGCCATTCCCTCTGTTATTCTGATGGAGTCTTGACTTCTCTTCAAAGGATTCCTTGTGACTGGTAACAGAGGTTAACTACAAAATAAATTCCATCTGGAACAATTCTTTCAGTGAATCAATTAAAAAACAAGCAATTATTTATTCCCTGAAATGCCAGCTGTTTAAATACCTTTTTTAAAAGAAACCAATACCCCCCTAAAAAAAGAGATAAAGGATTTGACATAGACTCTCCTAGCTAAACCACATTTCTTCAAAGTATCCCTTTTATGAAAACATTAAAAATGACTGTGATAACTTTTGGATGTATTGTTTGTTGAATTACCCCTTGTGCATGCTAATGTGTTTCATACAGAAGAGCAAGGGATCTGGGTATAATCAGGTATCAACAGCAATAATCAGAGATGTGAAGAGAAATCTGTGTGACATCTTGTCAGCTATGACTTTCATCAATGTTAAAGTAATGTGAAACTGTTCCTTTTGATTTCGACGAGCATTAAAGTAATGTGAATGCTTTGAACTGGAATTCAACCAGTATGAAATTAGAAAATGTATGAAATTGATTTTTCTGGATACTTCATTTATGTGGAGGAAGTGATATAGTTTGAGTGTCAGTCCATTCAAAAAAACATATTATAATCTATCTGTCCATCTATGTATCTGTGCATAAAGAATTAGTTTCTGTATTAGTTTGTAAACAAGCTGACATAAAATTGGTTGAATCCAAGTGGCAGGTAGACATTATTCTCCTAATGTGAGAAAAAAAAAATGTTGTCACACTTTCATGTTTGTGTACTACACATATGAAAACAGATGATTATCCTCTCACTGCCAGGAGTTGCCATGTATGCAATATCAATTGGAAGCTGCAAGTAAGAATAGAAAATTACAGACCGAAAGGCATCCTACTTTTTCAGTGCACTTATTTGTTTTGACTTCTGCACTTTCCTCTACCCCCTGGCATCTCCATAATATTAATTTCTCTGATGCCTTTACCCAAGATTGATTTATGAGGGTTACAGTAAGAAAAGGCAATGCATTATGAATACGGTGGGCTGGAGAGACCGAATATAAAATCAAAGACGGTGAAATGACGTTACAGAGCGCAGGAGTGTATATCATGTGGCAACCAATGTTGAAATCCAATCAACAGAGTGTAACATATTCAATACATGTGCAGTGTAGTGGTACAGCTGCAGTCGACAGATGTGACGAGGCAGTGTTTGAGGAGGCTCTGGGAGGTGGTGGGGGAGAGGCAGTCCTGGTGTGTATGAGAAATTGGTGGCACCACAGGGAGGGTCAAGTTATCATTCAATGAGTGGTTGAATCTTTTCCTCAGATGGCAAAATAATTGCGAAGATATTCCAACGTTTAAGGATTTATTTTCCTTTTTCAGCCATTCACTGTGAAACAAGCCCTTTGTTAGCTTGTTTGGCACGGTTCATTTTCTTCCACTCTTGTTTCTGTTGCCATTACTGGTTCCTCTTTCATTCACTGCTAATACGACTTCCCTTAGTCTTACATAGTTTTACAACATGGCAATTTCTTAGCAATCTTGAAGGGATTTCCACACTCACAGCGTTTTCTTCCTCTCACAAACCTAATATTATACATTCTTTTAACCTGGGTATGAATTCATATTTTTCTGTTCTAACTGTATATGACTGGCTGTCCGTCAGACATTCAAGTTTACTTATATTGTATAGATAGACAAAAAAAAAAAAAAATCCACAGTAGCTTAAATGAACCTTTTAAAACAATTTAACTGAGCTTTCATGTTTGGAATTTCAGTATGCCTAGTGTTTAAAATATATAGTATATTGTAATCAAAGAAAAAAGGTAAATGCTAGCTTCATTTAAAAGTCCTGTCCAAAGAGAATTATGGATATCAGTCAATCATCACTGTAGTAATAAAGTGACTTTTCAGGAAGTATGTAATTACAATGCTGACACAGCAAAGTTGTAGGTCAGTTTGGCTGTTGGGATCATGTCTGGCCCAAGTACAGTTAATCTTGATTGATTCCTGCGGAGTCTGAAAGGTCAATACATTATCTGACTCTGTCATGCGACCGATTGCAAACATGCTGATTACACTGCAGTATTTGCCTTGTAAATCACTGTGTTATACCTTTCTTTTATAAGAACACGATTATGATTACAAGTTGCAATCAGTCTTTAAATCTTAATTAAAATCACACAGAACAATATATGCATTGCCATATTAATAAGTGCACACTCCAGCATTTATAGTTACAGCACTTTAATGAACTTGGAGATGGATTTTTTATTGGGGAAAAAAGTAATGAGTGTTCTATGCAATATCTTTATAGAACATTTAACAGTTGATTGTGTTTTAAGTATGTTATAATTACTACTAAACTCAGAAATATTTCAGCTTGTTCATGATGTTTAATTAGAAAAGGAAGCATTACCTATTTGTTTCATTATTTTCTTTAGAAGAAATAGATATTGACATTTTAAAAAGCTGGCAGCCTAATATTCAATTAATTAATCAAGTATAAGTCTACCCGTGTTTGAAATGTATTGAACAATTCCTTGTTTTATTTTGGTCTGAGCAACGAATATAAATACATATACATCAGCTGGCCATGTAATATTGAGTGCCTTAAAGTGCATCAATTAATAATGTGAGAATCTATTTTTAAATAATGGGAATCTATATTTTAATTTTGTTGTTTTCACAGAGCTTAATAGTCAATAAACACAAATCAATATGCATTACAGAGACAAAACAACCCTGGAGATGAAAAGAACACAGAAATTTTTGTAATCAACTCCTAATTCTCATACACAATCAACAAGATTACAAGTTGGTCTCAAAGTGTTTTAAAAGCCTTGTTTATGTAACAGAATCACTTCATTTATATTTATAGAGGTGCGGAAAGCGGGGGCACGATACATTTTTTAGAAACCCTTTTAAAGGAATTTATCAAGTGACCTAAATAAGGTGAATGAAATAACTGAGCAACCAACTTCTTGTTTTGCCAAAATCATGCTTCTCTTTTTAACGGAAAACAAATCTTCCCACCATAGATAATCTTTCAAGTGCTCTTGAAGGACAACAGTTTTAGCTTCTTTTGTTTTTGGGGGCAAGGGTATTAATAGGAATTACATTTGTGCGCACTTAAGTAGACCACAAAGAGTTAACCACTTCTTTAAAAGCTCACATTATGAAAGGAATTGAGGGCCAGACCTTATCGAATCGAATAATGCTCATAACATGGAAAGACACTCCCCAATGAAGCTTCTGCACAGATGGTGTGGTGGGCCAGCTGACAGCAGAACTGGGCAGTTTAAATCACAAGGCAGAACTGTTGCCTTTTCAGGTGCCCCTTGCTTTTTCTGAAGCAGCTGCAACAGTTCATTGGACTTTAGTGCATGGATGCATATCAGACTTTAGAAAATGAAAATGAAAATGAAGGCAGTCATAATGTTGTTAAAGATAGATGGCCTTGGCACGTAACTTGATATGCTGCAACAAATTAGCTATGGCATATTGCGTATAGGCTGTGGCCAAAATTAAAATCCACTTTTCATCTTGGCCGTTATTAACAGCCAAAGCTGTGTTTTGTTAGCGTTTTGGAAGACAAGCCCAGGAGTCTCTACTCCACTACGAAGGCCTTTGCCCTTAGCAGCTCCATTGATATGATTTAAAACATAACTAAACTAGTCTGTTAAATGGTTTAGCTTTTTATATTTCCACTTTAAAATATTCAGTTAATTTGGTTTATTTTTCAGTACAATAAAGTAACTCTAGATTCATTTGATTTGTTCCATTAGAATGATTAGTAAACAAACCAGAAATGATTTTTAATTGTGGATCATAATCTGGAGAAGTAAAGACCTTGGCAAGAAACAAAAAACAAAACATCTCTTTCTTATTAGGTTCCATGGATAATTAACTCTTTTCAGCCTTAGCTAGCCATGGATGTAGATGAAATAACAACAGCAGCAATGCTCCACATGTAATGATTAAAAATACGATGGAACTTTATTTTAGTCATCATCATCATTTCAGTGGTAAGAGTTGTATCTTAAAACTCGTAATTTAGTTCATTGCTGTCCCAACATGGTAAAGGATCTGAGCCAGACATTTAAACATGATTGATGTTCTTTCCAGGGCAGATGCCTCCTTGAATCCCTCTGGCAGAACGTTCCTCATTTTAGTTGCTCTTTACAAATCCCTTTTTAATTTCTCATGCAATGAAAAGAGACCAGGTTGGGAGCAGAGTGCTGTATAATCTGTATTTGAACAGAAATGTTTTGACGTCCACTAACATTCGGGAACATGCTCTCAAAAAGAGCTTTCCAGATACCAGAACTTCCAGTCCTCTTCTACACAGGTAACGGTTACAAATCCCGTAAGATTTTCATTGAATTCTCTTTCAGTCAAATAAAATGTAAAAGGGCAGCAAGGGCTCCTAAGCGTCGAGACATGACAAGGTTTCAGCTCAGTGTGGAGGTCTGGCTATACTGTCCTATATTGAACATGAGCTGTCACTTGTAGACTGTGACTTGGAGTGGTCCTGTAGTGGTCAGACACCTGTGCCCCTGTGGAATGCCATTAAGTCCTCCGTTGAGTCCTTTAGGGGTGCTGTTTGTGCTGTGGGCCTAAAGTGGGAAATGAGGAAGATGGCCTTTTTCTGCCCAGATACAGAAAATTCCTGGGAGGAAAACCCTGCTTAATAACCAGAAAACCTCTGGTGCATTTGAATAATAATTGAATAATTTAAGGTGGCAGGAGCCATTATTATATTGACCATTATTAAATTATTCTATTAAAACAAGTGCCTGGAATAAACTTGGTGACTCATCCTCACATAAAACATCAACATGCTGGGCTGATGATTCTCAAGTCAGATGGGGCACAGATTCACAAATGACTCACGATAAACCGAAAAAGGGGACCCTCATGCCAAGCATACAGTCTCTTGCAATAACTAGCATTTTGGGTAAAATCTTTTTAATGCGAGTAGTGATTGCTACTTAAACTATACTATTCCATGTCCTCAAGAAAACTTGGCACCCAAATGTATAGGGAAAGAAAAACAACATAGCTAACCACTCCAAATATCACATATTATAAATAGCAGCATCTCTCTCTTATGAACACAATACTACCAGTACTGCTGCTGCTACTAAAAATAATAAAATAACCTGACAATTGTATAATAAGCAGGTGAGAATCATATAATTCTACTTCACTCCTGGATGTGTATCAAGATATTAACAGGGAAAACAAAATGCTGTCCTTCTGAGCACCAAGGGAAATGTCTTAATTAAAATAAAGCCTGCAACAAGATTCCTCACTAATGTTATTAAGACTGCAGAATTTATCAGCAACTTGTGCACAATTCATCAGGAGAACAGGCAAAGGTAGTAAAACAAAGGCTATGTGCTAAATGATGGAGGTTTGTAGATATGCAATTGATTTTTGGTTCATATCAACCTTTAGGTATCAAAAATATGTGGCAAAAAATAAGTAATCTGTTTTTTTGTGCTTAGCTTAGCTTTAGATGTGCACAAGCATCAAAGTGTATATCTTGGTTTATATGCAATATTCTCATTCCATTTGGTTGCCCATCCTGCCACATTTGTTTTCATCTATGTAAATTATGCTGAAAATGCTGTGAGGAAAGCTGCACTTTTCCAATGTAGTCACCTGTTCAGACAAGCAAGACATGAAGCAGACTGATTTTCATGTTTCAGCATTGTGCCACTGTGTGCGTGTGTGTGTGTGTGTGAGAGAGAGACAGTGAGTGTGTGTGTATGTGTAAGAGAGAGAGAGAAAGTGTGTGTGTGTGAGAGAGTGTGTGTTAGAGAGAGAGAGAGTGCGTGAGTGTGTGTGTGTGTGTGAGACAGAGAGAGAGAGAAAGAGTATGTGTGTGTGAGTAATTTAATCTAAGCACTGCTCTGTACTGGTGATGCTGTTGAAACTGTTCTGATGCTGTCTGTGCTCAATAAAATGTGACACCTCTCTCAGTGTGTGTGCGTTCATGTAGTGCAGGCTGGCAGTCAGACCCCCAAACCGCATCACACACTGACACACTAACACACACTGTGTCACTCTCTCACTCAAATTCAAAATCAAGTAACTGATGTCCTGTGATTTGAAATTGTTGCATGTTGCATTTATATTTTTGTTCAGCGTAAAATGCATTTATTAATAACATTGTAGTGTTCTAAAATGTTGGAGTACTGAATTCAATCTATAAAGTATAATTTACCAAGGATAAAGGTGTGATTAGGTAGATAAAGTAGTGAAGGGTAGTGTGGTGCACCATGATATAATATGGTAAAGTGTACCATGGTGAGACATGGTAAAACATAGTAAACATTTGGTAAAAACATGATCAAATATGAGAGAGTGTAGTGTGACCAGCAAGGCCCAGGGTAACAATACTTGGAATAGTACATCTATACAGGAAAATAACAAACACAAAAACAAATTATAAATGTTATAATAAACATTCATTACAGCTGCTCTCTGTGGCTTTGCTGGCTTCAGCTCTGCTCTCTCTATTTGGGGCATGGTTATGGACAGTCGATTAGTAAATAATACGAGTAATAATAAAATAGTCAATAAAAATAATAGGTACAATGTGTATTTCTATATGCGTTTCTATGGTTACCGCTGGACGCGAAGGGGCGTGATGACGTCACACTGGGCATCGCATCTGGCTTATGACGTGTCGCGTCATGACATCTGTTGCGCGGGGAGACGACGAGCTTCATTTCCATTCAGCATCTGAGCAGTCAAGTCGCTCGACATGTTGTCTCTGCTGCTGAAGATCGTTTTGGGTATCGTGATGATTTGTACGGCGGGGATTCACTTCTCCGATACTCCCTGTAAGATGCATCATCTTGGGGTTCAGTGGGCACAGCGTACGCTCGCCAACTTGCTGCCCCACCGCTCCAGAGCGCCGGCCTCCCTGCCGGGCCCTGTGCGCCTCCGTACGAGGCTGATCCTGCCCGGAGACCCACGGCCCGACCTTGTGCCTGTGGCAGGGCCTCTCCCCGCGGACCCGCTGCCCGCCTACCGACGGCTCGACCTGGTGCCCGCGGCAGGTCGGACCGGAGACCGACGGCTCGCCCTGCTGGCTGAGGCCGCTCCTGTCCCGCTGTACTCGCTGGGCCGCTGGCTCCGCTCCGCCGGGGCTGTGTGGGTGTCACTGTGGCGGGCCGCTGTAGCTGTACTGCCAGTCCGCCCAGACCCGAAGACCACCACGGACCCGAAGACCACCACGGCCATGTCGATGCTCTATAGCTCCTCCTGGCTGATCTACGCCTCCTGCTGTCTGTTCCTCTTTGCCAGCTCCCTGTTACTAATGAACACGGTGAGGGACAGACATTAACCTTAATGTCCCTGGTTCTGTGTCACTTGTGTTGAGTTTGGCTTGTTAACAGCGGGTCACTCCATCACTGCAGCATTTCAAACCCCAGAGGACATGGGAGTTGGGGTTTCTTTAGAAAGAGGCTGCATTCAAGTACAGTGTATGGACACGTGTAGTAATAACCAAACGCAAGAATACACTAAGAAATGCAATGAATAGAAAAGCAGCTCTGTAACCCCTCTGCTGGCGTCACTGTGCACTGCAGCAGTACTAACCTCCCTCTGCTCTCCCGTCTGCAGATCCTGATACGGAGTCTCACCCACACCCGACTGGCTCTCCGCACCCACACCCACACCCGACTGGCTCGACGCACCCGGACCCGACTGGTTCGACATACCCGGATCCCTCAACGCACCACACCCCCTCTGCCTATGCCCATCACACCCCTTCTGCCTCACCCCAGCTCACCCCTTCTGCCTCACCCCATCACGCCCCCTTCAACTTGCTCCACCATGCCCCCGCTACCTCGCCCCACCCCACCACCTCGTCCCTCCCCACTGCGACGCCCCACCTCGGCCCCGCTGTACATCCCCACCTGGCCCCGTCTGTGTCTCCCCCCCTGGGCCCTTACTAGGGTCTCGGAACGCTAAGTTGACGGGATGAGACCTGTACTGGCATCAGGTGTGAGTGTGTGTGCGGGTGGGTGGATGGCGGGGGTATGTGTGTGTGTGGGTGGGTGGACGACAGGGGTATGTGTGTGTGTGTGTGTGTGGGTGGGTTTGGGTGGGTGTGGGTGGGTGGATGGCGGGGGAATTTGTGTGTGTGTGTGCGGGTGGGTGGATGGCGGGGGTGTGTGTGTGTGTGTGCGGGTGGGTGTGCGGGTGGATGGCGGGGGTATGTGTGTGTGTGTGTGTGTGGGTGGGTTTGGGTGGGTGTGCAGGTGAGTGGATGGCCGGGGTATGTGTGTGTGTGGGTGGGTGGGTGGATGTCGGGGGTATGTGTTTTGCGGGTGGGTGGGTGGGTGGATGGCTGGAGTATGTGTTTTGCGGGTGGATGTGGGTGGATGGCAGGGGTATGTGTGTGTGTGCGGGTGGGTGTGGTTGGTTGTGTGGGTGGGTGGGTGGATGACGGGGGTGTGTGTCTATATGGTTGGGGGTGGGGACGTACATGACAATTGTAGCTATAGGAATACACATTTGTATGTAATAGGTCTTGGGTGATTGTAATTAAAACAAGGCCTGTAAGATCTCCCAACACAAGAACGGCTGAGGAAGTACATTCCAGATCCCAAACCCTCCTATCCAAGGTGGGATCAAGCTCTGTAAATTAGGGAGCAATCAGTCAAGTGCTTCTTTGACATTGGTGAGAAGGGGATCAAGACAGATGAGGTGATGAGAGCACAAATGACAATGCAGCTGCTTTCAATCATAGCAATAAAGGCAAAAATTGCTTAGAACGCCACTGAGACCTTATATTGGTGAAGTCCGAAGGGGGGTCGGGAGAGTTAGGCTACTGAAGGAAAAGGAAAGGTCAAAAACTCGAATGAATGCAATTTATATTTCTGGGACTGTGACAGTGGACTAGTAAATCCCATTTCCCATACAGCCCAGAGCGTTTCAAGTCTCCACTATTAATATTGTCACAGTTTGTGTTTCTGTGGAAAGGACAGCATTGAGATGGATGATGTAGGGTTAGATTTTTTCAGACACAAACTGGGCAAGTGCATGTTGATCTTGTGGCAGGTTCATGGGTGTGCGCTGTTCTTGTTTATGGGAGTGTGTGTAACACGGCTTGTAGTGTGCGCTCATCAGGGTGACGTAATCGTTCTGTGAGTTCAGTAGTGTGTGCCCGTCCTTCTGCGTCAGGGGACAATTTGAAATTACTTCAGATTTAGTGTACATTTAGTGTGCTGTAATCACCTGAAGAGATTATGAAGAAAAACATGTTGAAAATCATCCTTTTACTGACGTGCGTCCTATAACTACTGTATAGATACAGATACAGATTTGCATTTATTTGTTATTAATATTTCTTTCAATTTAAGCACATGGATTAGTCTTTAATGCTGGATATGACTGATGTTAATATCGTCATACTAAGCCATTCAGATCTATAGATGTACAATTAAAGTCATTTAAGCAAGGATGTGAGTCTTTTGCCTGAGACCTGATATGTATTTCTTCAGCGTCTGTTCCACTTTATGTGGTTCAGACAAGGACAGAAATGTTCAGTGCTATAATTTTGAGTTCTGACTCCAGGGACAAAATTACAACTGATGCAGCCCATCAAGGTATCTCAAAGCATGTTTTCCACCAAAAATGCTCTGGCTGCACATCAGATGTAATTACATAATACAGTTTTCACAATACACTGTCCTGACACAATGTAAACAGACTGAAATACAATTGCTTCCTGTGTTTTTCCCTTTCTGTTCTCCTGCGAATGTTAGTTGTATTCTTTTTAAAATTGGATTAAGCAGAAGATAATGTGGCAATCAGTGATTAAGTGCACAGCCACCGAATGTTATGTAATATCTTTAAAACCTGCATTTCAATACAAGACAATGGGACAAAGATCCCAAGGTATTTCATATCACCAATAGTCACCAGCAGATTAAGACTTTCTGCTGAATACAAGACTTTCGGAAATAATATAAGCTGATGTTTCTGTTTTACTGACAAGAAAGCAGCAGCTATCTTCTATATGTTAGTCTGATATTCAACATTAATGATATCAAAGGGCGTCTTAGTCATTTCAGAATGTTTTCACTTTTTGAAATCACAAGTTACAGGGAATGTCATTACAATTTTAGTACAGTTTATACCAACACGGTTTTATTTAACTGAATTAACCAAAAAACACATTAGTCGTGATTTATTAAATATGTTCGACACTGATCTGATTTCAATGAAGTTTTTAAGTACTTCTTAGGGAAAGTAAAAAGACAGCGCATGTGGAATACATTTGATTCAGTTTGTTTCACTATCTGCTTAGTATTCGAGGCAAGGGAGAGACAAAAGCTGCAGAGAATCACTCAAAACCATGGCAAACTGATCAATACGTCAATAGTTGGCAGTACTTTAAGATCTGAACTAGAGGCAATTTATAACATAAGGAGCGCACTGAATCTGCAATGAAAAAGAACACAGAAGTTGTTCTTCACTTTGGAGAAACCTAGGCCGAGATTTAATCAAATCTTCAGCCTACCTGCCACGTGCAAATCACAGACCCGGTGCTTTTTCTATGCCTTCTTTGGTCAAGCCTTATTTACTACTTCATTAGATACAAAATCTACTATTATGTCCATTTAAATTGCATTGGGTTCATTCTTGCTCATTTGCATGACTTTGTGCGAATAAGACATTATGGGTTAAACTTTGTTAGACTAGCTTTGAGAAGGCAGTTGACTAGATGAGAATTAACCAGCTTATGAGGAAAATGCAGAAGACAATTCTGCATATCCCCAGTCTTGCTATTGTATTATGGAGAGAGTTGACATACAGGCAGGGAATGTTATTTCTTGGTTATGGTTACATTTATTTTATCACCCAGCTGTATTTTTATATATACAGGATGTTCTCCTTTTCACAGAAGGAGGGAATTGCATGTATGCTGCTCTTAGTAAAGGTGGATTGTGTTTTCTGCACTGATAGTTCTGCACTTTCTATGCTGTCTTTGTTTTCCGAGAGGATCTGAGGATTTACTCTGATGCGTGTCCTCCGCAAACATTATAGCAACTGACTTAATTTGCAAAGGCTCAACGAATCCACTGATGTGTGTGTTTATCTTATGTCTTACGTTGATAAAACACATTCAAAGGTCACCTCTGACTAATTAAGATTGACCATAGAGGTGAGCTGTTGAAGGCATTTACCCAGTTCTCTACAGACAAATGAACATTCACGTGTAATTACCAGGAAGGGTTGCAATTCAAAAGAGGCATTTACAGCCAAGCTGGGTTCACAGCTGAATAATTCATCATTCAGTTGCCTTAAACTGTGTCATTGCTGAATTTAGTCCATCTGCAGTATTTAATTGCCAGTAGAGGGAGCTAAGTCCTTTTTTATACAGTCAGCACTGAGAATATTAAGTGAAGTAATTGAACGTTCTCATACACTGCATTTGCAAGATTTAGACGAAACAGTTATCGCTTCCCTTATTGCTTAATGTAGCGTGTTCATGTTGCTGTCTTGTCAGAAGATTCACTGTTCTAGAGAGAGTCATTTTTTACTTGGGAATTTTTGGTTGAAATTATTCACTGATGGTTAAAGGAAATTGTGTTTTTCCGGATTTACAAAAAAAACAGTGATTATGTAGAGTGTTCTAGTTAGAAACGGTTCTTAATAAATTGCTGCAGAGTGTTTCATTCGTTTTTTTTTTCCTTTGTTCCGCTTTTTCATTTTTCAGAATTGCTAAGAAGTGCTTTATTTGAGGGGGTGGAGGGTATTTTCACTTGTCACTCTCATGCACTCTAGTCTTTTTATTTAGTTTTTGTAATTCCCAAGATGCTTAAGCCCTCTACTTCAATATGTGCAAGCAATCTCTTGTGCCTTTTGGATTTGGCGGCACACAGGATTTTACAACCTCAAACTTATGTCATTTTCCTAAAAAGCTGCTTTATCTCTTTTGAATGGACATTTTAAACATGATTAATAGTTGTCATTGCTTGAATTGTTTAAGCAAGCATCAAAATAATTGTATGGCAAGGTGTTTTCTATGATTTGAATGTATTCAGTGCATTCAGCCGGGAATAAAACAGTTTTAAAGTATGAAAAAAAATCTATCGATTGAACTATGAGTCTATTAATATATAATTAGACATTTGTAAAAGCCTTGACAAGGGTAAAATGCATTATCGGCCTTCTCTTTGGGGACAGTGTGCTGTGCAGTCCCAGAGGTGACAAAGCTGAAAAAAGGAAATTACCCCGAGGTGAATTTGATTGCAGCTATGTCATGTCTGGGGGCTCTACAACATGCAAACTTAAATAAATCAGTTATCAGTTAAATTAAAGCACTCAAATGAGAATGCATATGAGGGCAATGAATGTGCAGATCTCCCTTTCATGCAATTAGAGAGATGCCACACAGAGGTTTGTGGTACAGAGCTAGATCAAGGCAGTTTTCTTTTATGGAAGTGGTCTCTGTCACTCTTCCCTGTCAGGTTTGAACATATTAAGTGAATCTTTCAGTGTCTGTTTGCGTTGCATCACACAAGGTGATTCCAGACTGGGATTAGGAAAGGAAAACATCTGTAAACAGTCAAGAGCAGGTCTGACAGTCAGACAGATAGTGTGAATGATCGGGACGACATTCGAGGGGAAGATAAATATTGTTGATTAATACTAAGCAAGGAGAGAATCAAATCTCCTGCTCAGAACCCTCTGTTTAAAAGCTGGGGATGTCAAACACTTGATAGACATGTACATATTTATGAAGCCGCATTGTTTGGATGACAGACTATAATGAATCACTCATCTCTTTGGAAGTGCTTGTGCTGGCAAAACACTGCAGAGGAAAATTAAGCGAACTTACATTCGATTCTTATCATGAACAAATTTCCATTACTTCAAAGACATATTGATTAAATCTAGACAATCATTTTGATCAACGCTTTCACAGTAAAAGAGTACGCTGCAGCTAAACTGGATTGTGACCAATGGGAAAGATTAAGAAGCAGAAGAAGTTGAGACAAACACCATTGACTTATCACTGAGAAGGATCTGATGCTTTTCACACCAAAATTCCTTGACGTTGGCAAGATAAAATATTATTTATATTAAGCTGTTAACCGTGGTAGATGTGCATGGTAATTTGTCACTTGAATTATGCGCATCATCTATGTAGGCTATACTACCTTGCTTCACTGCTTTACTACAGTTGTACCTTCCTTCTACAGTACACTATAGAAATACCACGACTTACAGAGAACAACTTATAGGGAGAGAATCGTTAATGTCCATAAACATTTTCCAAGTTCGTTTTGTTGCTCTCAAAGACTAGTGTTTATCAAATCAAATGATGCAAAATCAGTTTTCCGAGTATCTGTGTTTTCATCAGATTTTTACTAGTTTAATTTTCATTTTAATTATTTGCATATTTGGTAGCAATGTGTGATCCTTTGATGACAAAAAAATGACTTTGAATGAATTATGTTTTAAATTTACAAAATGGGGGCAATTGTGGCTTATGAAAAAATATCGGGATTGCACATGTCTACCATATAAAAAAACATATATTTGTTCTGTATGAAAAGGTGTCCAAGATTTTCACCCCACATGCTATAACCTATAGATCTCCCTGGCTCAGAGCTGGCTGAAGTAAGCAGCATATGTTCCAGCTGTTCCTACAGATGCTGACCTTAATACATAAGTTGTTTCTACCAAAAGTCAAATGTCTTATTAATCCTATGAAGGTCATTAGGAAGCAAACTGGCTCGTGGCAACAGAGGAGTGAGAATTTAAGCTTCTGAATTGTACATCAGGATACATTCACACCGTGCTTTGAGCCGAGCCAAGACTGTAAATAATATTTCACGTTGGAGATGCCAGCTCCTCTTACGCCCGTGCATATTTAAGGCAGTGAGTTTAAGGGCCAGTCTGCACATGGATTTTCCGTGTCATGAAACAGCCTAGTATAAATGTAAGCCAGTATCAAACAAAGCGACATGAAGTGCTGCGGTAGAAGATCATATCAGTGAATGCCAGACACATTTGGACTGATTTTATATCTGTTATTTCTGCAGCCAACATGTTAAAAGCCAGTACTTGCATGGGGTCACACACAGATTGACTCTAGAACAGGGGTGGGCAATTAATTTTGCCTAGGGGCCACATGAGAATCTGGGACTGTTGTGGAGGGCCAAACCAATAGGCTGAACTTAATTCTGCTCAATATTAATTTTATCACAAACACCCACAAACATCCCTCCCTAGCCCAACACAACACCACCCCACATATAACACATTCACACTCATGCACACACAGACAGACAGGGTCCCCGAACTGACCCACCCACCCTGAATACACACTTTTACATCCTCCCCCCACCTATGGGCTGCCCTACTGGCACATACACACAGACACCCCCCAGGATCGCTATAATATTTACACTGATATTTATGTTTGAGTGTGTAAAATAGATCTAACTTAACACTGTTACTCATTCAATGTGAAGAAGAGAGTCTCTCTTGGACATGAACAAGGGAGGTGAAGTCAGGTGTCATTTGCGATGTTGCAATAAGAACATAAGAAGAACATAAGAACATAAGAAAGTTACAAACGAGAGCAGGCCATTCGACCCATCGTGCTCGTTTGGTGTCCATTAATAACTAAGTGATCCAATGATCCTATCCAGTCTTTTTAAATGTTCCCAAACTTTCAGCATCTACCACATCGCTGGGGAGTTTGTTCAGATTGTGACAACTCTCTGTGTAAAGAAGTGTCTCCTGTTTTCCGTTTTGAATGCCTTGAAGCCCAATTTCCATTTGTGTCCCCGGGTCTGTGTGTCCCTGCTGATCTGGAAAAGCTCCTCTGGTTTGATGTGGTCGATGCCTTTCATGATTTTGAAGACTTGGATCAAGTCCCCATGTAGTCTCCTCTGTTCCAGGGTGAAAAGGTTCAGTTCCTCAGTCTCTCAGTAGGACATTCCCTTCAAACCTGGAATAAGTCTGGTTGCTCTCCTCTGAACTGCCTCTAGAGCAGCGATATCTTTCTTGAAGTGTGGAGCCCAGAACTGTACACAGTATCCAGATGAGCTCTAACTAGTGCATTGTACAGTCTGAACATCACTGCCCTTGTTCTCAATTCTACACTTTTGACAATATACCCTAACATCCTGTTTGCCTTTTTTATTTCTTCCCCACATTGTTTGGATGGAGAAAGTGAGGAGTCCACATAGACTCCTAGGTCTTTCTCATGCATTACTTCATACAGTTCTGTTCCTCCCATAGTGTAATTATAGTGGACATTTTTGTTACCTGCATGTAATACCTTGCACTTGTCCACATCGAATTTAATTTGCCAGCTGTCGGCCCGCAACTGAATATTATCTAAGTCCCTTTGAATATCCTGTCCTGCCGAGATTGTATCTGCTGAGCCACCTATTTTAGTATCATCTGCAAATTTGACAAGTTTGCTAACTATCCCAGAGTCCAGATCATGAATATAGATTAGAAAAAGCAAAGGCCCTAGTACTGATCCCTGTGGAACTCCACTAACAACCTCACTCCAGTTAGAAGCGACTCCTCTAATCGACACCCTCTGTTTCCTTTACATGAACCAGTTCATAATCCATCTACTTACATTACCCTGAATGCCTACAGCTTCCAATTTGAGGATCAGTCTTTGGTGTGGAACCTTATCAAAAGCTTTTTGGAAATCTAAGTATATCATATCATATGCTTTCACATGATCTACAGCTGCAGTTGCATGATCAAAAAATTCTAATAAATTAGTAAGACATGATCTGCCTCATCTAAACCCATGTTGACCATCTCCAAGAATATGGTTTTCATTGAGATGCTCCTCTATTTTCTGTCTAATCATTTTTTCCAACATTTTACAAGTGATGCAGGTGAGAGGTCTGTAATTTCCTGGCTCAGTTTTGTCCCCTTTCTTGTGGATTGGCATGACATTTGCCGTCTTCCAGTCAGTAAATAATTTCCCTCATTTCTTTAAGTACTGTTGGACATCCCTCCCTAGCCCAACACAACACAACACAACACAACACAACACAACACAACACAACACAACAATGCGCAGTGCTGCTGCAAGGTGGGCGTCACTAATGGAGGATCTGTTCTTTGATTTATTGAATTTCATCACTGAAAATGTCTGTTTGCATACGTAGGTTGAAGCAATCAGTACAAGCATCTTTTGAGCATGGGCCCTGATCTTGTGGCAGTTCTGTTCATTGAGAGATGCATAAAACCGCAGCAGTGGCGCAGATTTGAATTGTTCCGCAAGCAGTGCGTCAGACTGCGAGTCAATAAGCTCAAGATGGAGATCAATAGCAGCGTTGTCCACTGAATGTGAAAGGGGACGAAATCAAAGCCATGTCATTTTCTAACATTTTAACATCAATGAACCGGCCTGAACATTCAGCGTGCAAAGCGAGCAGTAGAGACGCATATCTTTTCCAGTTCACATCAGATATCGTAATCTGTTGCAATGTTGGGAGGTGTGTGAAGTTCTTGCCTTCAATTTGACGGGAAAAAAGTCACAACTTTGCCATGAAGGGTTTGACAAAGGAGTACATGTCAAGAGCAAAAAGCCCCCTTCCTTGTAGTTTACAATTGAGTTCCTTCAGGAGACCCATGACATCACCGGCGAGCACAAACTCAGTCCGCCAGTCCGCTCCCGCAGTCGAGGGAAGTCCGTGTCTTTTCCTTTCACTCGCAAAAACAAATCCATCTCTGATCTCAGGTCCCGCGCTCTTCAGCACCTTCTTCACACTGAACCATCGGACATTGTCCGCACAGTTGTGTTTCTGATGCAAGTTCTTCAGTCAGTGTAAAATCTGTAGCAATGCCTCATATGAAAATCAACAGCTGGTCTTTAACGTCACAGCTCTCGTCAAGGGCCAGAGAACAATAAGAGAAATGGTTTACCTGCCTTTCAACTGTTGCTCCAAGTTCTCAGAGATACTTCAACACGTCACGTCACAGTGCGCCTGGACAGGGAAAGTGTTTCAAAAAGCATTTTTTTGTCAGCGCACAATATTGCAGCAGATTCAACCACACATTGCTTGATGAATTCTTGCTCTGAGAAAGGCTCGCTGTTTTTGTGAGCACCCACACAACTTGTTCTTCTTGAGCGGAATAAAGTCTGTGAAAAAGCTTTGCTGCTTTTGCATTCGTGCGATCATCCCGTGCGATGGTCTGCCCTTCTCTCTGAAGACATGCTCTCATACTGGCTGCGTGCTGCGTCTCGAAATGACGTTTCAAGTTGTACTCTTTGAACACCACTCAGTTGTGGTGGTAAATGTGCCGGTGAATGTGACGTCACCTCCTGCACTGAACTGAACCACAGCCATGCATCACAGCAGCCAATCACAGGCCTGTGTCAACTGAGTACATTAAGAGTCCCCTGAACTGCGTGTGTTCACAATCAAAGTACATGCTAATGAATACTAAGAGGACTTTTACATTATTTTATTAAAGTTTTCACAGCTACGCGAGTGTGTATTATTCAAAATGATAATTTAGTCTGGAGGTCATAGCGGGACGTATTTTTCCCAGGTCTGCTCTAGAAGCATTGTCCCAAAAACACTAAACTATAAAACAAACTGGACCCTGGACAGAGGACTTGTAGTCTTGTGCTTGCTGTTGATACGATTTAGTTGTACACCCCTTGGATGAAATGATGGCTCCAATATTACCCGTGTCTCTTTGCACATTTGAACACATGCTATACTAACTGGGCCAATCAATATGGCTTTAGTCTAAATGATGATTTACATGGATTGTATCAATTTATATCCTGTATGTATGCATGTATGTGTATTTCTACCTGTCCCGTCACTGAACTGAAATCATAACTACTTGATGAGTACAGCTGCCTGCATGGTTGGTCCCTTACAGATAGCAAGTTTTTTCATTAATTCATCCATCTTCTGATGAAACAGTTAGGGAGCTGGGCAGACATGCACAAGGATTTGTTATCTATGACACAAGTTTTGATTTGAACAACCCTCCCTCCCCCCCCCCCACACACACACACACACATGCTCCATAAACAAAGATTTCTGCTTCACTCATTCATCACGACACTTTTACATATGTGCTCGTGTCATTTTATCAAGTAATTTCTCTTCAAGACATTCTAATTTTAAACTCGTGTTTATCCAGTTTGCTATACTCTATGTGCAGTTATGGGGATATTTTGTAATATGACAAATACAACATTATAAGCATGATATATAATATAAGTAATTGTATTGTGATTACTGCTTTATCTTACAGAGTGTGCACATTAACAAACATAGGAAGTTTTACAAGTGCTATACATGTTTTCTTTCAGTGTATAGTTGCTTATAGGTATAATAACTTTTGCTTTTTTCCAAGTAAGAGAATTACTTGTTTTCCAAAAGCCAACTTAAACAGTAACATAAATACAAAGCTTTTGTATTAATAGTTAGATACCACAATTCCAAATATACTTAAAATATTATGATTTTAGTGAGATTTTAGAAGAACAAGTTTGTTAAAAATAAGTCTTCACAAGTCATGTTTGAGGGACTTTCAAGTTATATATTGGCCACATCTGGCTTCCCATCAGGAAAGTTTTAATATGACGAATCAGCCTATGTCTTAATAATACAGTTCATTTATTTCAAACCGTGTAACTATATTAAGTTTAACCTTTAAGTTGTGTTTTAATTGAGTTCTTTGGAAAGTACATATACAAAATGTACAGTTATTCTTTTTTCATGAATCTGAATTTTATAAAACATGCATAAAACTGCAGCTGATCCCATTGTAAGAAAGTCATACTCAATTGTGTAGAACAAATCTCTTTCTTGGAAAAAAGCACAATTCATGAAGCCAGCAACTTGCAGTCAGAGCTATATTTTGCTTGAAGGAATAAGTCATTGTGTCCTGAAGAAATATGTATAGCCACTGGAGCGATCCTGGCCTTATAAAGTAGGCAATCACATTTATATTTACATATGCAGTTGCAAAATCAAATGAAAAGAAGCTTGGCACATTGTGTTTCTTTCTGTTAGGTACTTAAAATGCTATCGTTTTGTTATGAAGTCTTTACAACATTTTGATTACATTTCTTCTGTCTGCATGTCGTATTGTTTGTGGGAGAACAGAGTCATTCTTGCACGGCTGCAGGCTTTTTTTGTCCTTTCTATTCACGTCTGCTGTGTCCAACTTCAGGTGATTAAGTACCCCTGTAGTAAGAGCAAACTAAGGTAAAGATCTCATCACCTGTTTAGACTGCATGGAAAATTGAATTTGTACGTGGTATCCTCAGGACAGTTGTCATAAGCATTAAGAGTCGTAATAACTATAAATAAAATGTACACTGTTGACTCAAAATCAAATCTAGGTTTAATGAACCTTCAAGCTAGTGAATACAATGAACTCGTCCTGGGAATATGTTTTCATAATTAAGCGTGCATTTAACATAGATCTGGAATTGGTTATTTAATGTCAAAGTTTAAAACAAAACATCAGAATTCATATGATGTTCCTATACTTGGTGCAATGATAATGTACATTATAAAGAATCTGCAGGTTTAAGTTGAATAAATGCATTTTGATTATTAAAGGCATATGTATTCTCAGCCACTCTTAATCTCACATTACTGCAAAGTAACCATTAGCTTCTATTGTAAACAAATGCGTTAAATCACATAAACTCATGGTAAAAATGTGGTAAAATAATGGTAACCTATATTGTACAGTGGTAAAAACATGGTAAAAAATGTCTGCCAGGGGGAAAGAGGGGGAAAAAGGATCCCAGGAGCTTCTAATGAAGTAACTGTTTTGTTAAAAAGGTTTTGAACCTCAGTGTGGTTCATCTGTGAATATTCAAACCCAGTGGGTCTGGGCGATGAATTACACAAGAGCAGTTTCTCATCAAGTGTTTTGCCAAAGAAATTAGATTCTGCTGAGAAGTTCGATGACAACAAATATTTTCCGATCTAGGTCTTCTGCTGACCATGAATTTATTCCTCTTTGTCTTTAAACTGAAGGCCTCCAATATGATCAAGGTGAGGGGGCAGACAGCAGGGGCCACTCTGAAGGAAGTAGGAACTGTAAAACTGAACATTAAAACTGGCCACACTTGATACTGTCCCTGTGGTTTGTCTTCCCAAGAAAGCGAAACGTGCGGTTATGGAGATGGGAGGAATTTCATGTTGGTTAACTCATAAACACAATTCAGTCTTCTTATCAACATTTTTTTTTATTTTTGTTTGTCTTGCCGGCATCTTTAAAGGTACCGTCCTGCAGAAGTGTAACAGAGAATCTCTTTCTGCTGCCATAATGTGATGAAAGGTGAAGGAAAGACCTGCTCAAAGAGAAACAAAATCAATCCTGTTCACTTGCTTTATTTAGTAAAGCAATCATGTCTTGATACAGTGACAGCCAATACATCAATCGATGCTCTTCATTTTGCCTGATTTCAAAGGGCCCAGCAGTAAGAAAGAACAAAACAAATAAACTTAACTAATTACTGTGTTCTAGCTGTACTGACAAAAGTACAATATTACATAGATTACTGAAAGGTGATTTCCCCATATAAATCTGTTCATTTCTAAGCTGTACTTATTATGAGAATTAATCAATCATCTGGTTGGAAAAAATATTGTCCAAAAAGAGTGTTTTATTAACTAGGATGATGAAGTTCCTTCCTGAACAAATATATATACACACAGATGTATTTTTTTTTTTAAATATCAAATCATCAGTTTGGACTTTACAGTCGATTTTCAAAGACTATCATTCAAATGTAAATCATTCCTCACTTATCTGGCCTCTATTGTAGGCGTTTTATATAGATTTGGGTTTTAAACCATTGTGAAAGAACAGTGATGGCAGAAAGAAGCAGAGGAGATGGACAGAGCGAATGAAAGGGAAAGAGGACAGGGAAACGCGTGCGCAGGGCTCCCTGTCATCCAGCGTGTCACCAGTGAACATGTGAACTAGGCAGTAAAAGGGAACTAATATTTAATTGATGTGATTTATATATAGGGCCTACACTCACCTAAAGGATTATTAGGAACACCTGTTCAATTTCTCATTAATGCAATTATCTAACCAACCAATCACATGGCAGTTGCTTCAATGCATTTAGGGGTGTGGTCCTGGTCAAGACAATCTCCTGAACTCCAAACTGAATGTCTGAATGGGAAAGAAAGGTGATTTAAGCAATTTTGAGCGTGGCATGGTTGTTGGTGCCAGACGGGCCGGTCTGAGTATTTCACAATCTGCTCAGTTACTGGGATTTTCACACACAACCATTTCTAGGGTTTACAAAGAATGGTGTGAAAAGGGAAAAACATCCAGTATGCGGCAGTCCTGTGGGCGAAAATGCCTTGTTGATGCTAGAGGTCAGAGGAGAATGGGCCGACTGATTCAAGCTGATAGAAGAGCAACTTTGACTGAAATAACCACTCGTTACAACCGAGGTATGCAGCAAAGCATTTGTGAAGCCACAACACGTACAACCTTGAGGCGGATGGGCTACAACAGCAGAAGACCCCACCGGGTACCACTCATCTCCACTACAAATAGGAAAAAGAGGCTACAATTTGCACAAGCTCACCAAAATTGGACAGTTGAAGACTGGAAAAATGTTGCCTGGTCTGATGAGTCTCGATTTCTGTTGAGACATTCAGATGGTAGAGTCAGAATTTGGCGTAAACAGAATGAGAACATGGATCCATCATGCCTTGTTACCACTGTGCAGGCTGGTGGTGGTGGTGTAATGGTGTGGGGGATGTTTTCTTGGCACACTTTAGGCCCCTTAGTGCCAATTGGGCATCGTTTAAATGCCACGGCCTACCTGAGCATTGTTTCTGACCATGTCCATCCCTTTATGACCACCATGTACCCATCCTCTGATGGCTACTTCCAGCAGGATAATGCACCATGTCACAAAGGTCGAATCATTTCAAATTGGTTTCTTGAACATGACAATGAGTTCACTGTACTAAACTGGCCCCCACAGTCACCACATCTCAACCCAATAGAGCATCTTTGGGATGTGGTGGAACGGGAGCTTCGTGCCCTGGATGTGCATCCCACAAATCTCCATCAACTGCAAGATGCTATCCTATCAATATGGGCCAACATTTCTAAAGAATGCTTTCAGCACCTTGTTGAATCAATGCCACGTAGAATTAAGGCAGTTCTGAAGGCGAAAGGGGGTCAAACACAGTATTAGTATGGTGTTCCTAATAATCCTTTAGGTGAGTGTATATATGTGTGTGATTGTGTGAAACATTATAGTACAATGTTTTATTCTATAATAGTACAATATAATTATATAATTGTACTAAAATTTACTTTTGCACAACATTGAAAGTAAACAATTTACAAAAATAAACTTTCTTCTGATTAATATGGGCTGCATGTCGATTATTTTTAATATTATGTAAAGTCTATGTCCTATTTAGGAACATGTGCCTTATCAGTATTCTTGAGCTTTGTATTGAATAATTTACTTTTTCTAGCTCAGAGATTATAGTAAGTGCCCGGAATCAAAGACAGAGTTAACCTGTTCCCTTCCACGGGGGAAGAAATGATGGACGTGTTCAGGAATCTGGAATTAGAAATCAATGATATGTTTTTACCCCAGGCTAAATGCATAACATTTATGTATACCACACAAATAGCACAGAGCCTAATTATCAAAGATGTACCCTGCTGATGCGTTCCCCAAGAGCAAAGAATTAAAACTAGGTATGATTTATGTATTAACTTTTGTTTTGTTGAAAGGCTAACCAAAGCTTGTGTGACATTTTGGTATTCTAAATGTTTTTCACAATGCAACAATACAGATGTAACTGTGAGTTATATATATATATATATATATATATATATATATATATATATTCTATCAAACAATCCCATATATAAGACCGTGCCAAACCCTGCCAATGCTCTAATATTACATTCCACTGCACTGAGAGATAAGAGTGTTAAGAAGTCGGTTGAGTGCCCTGCTTGTGAGTCTGCATGTTATTTTATTTTTGATCTTGTTGAGAGGAAGCTATCTACACCCTAGGGGCTTCTTAATATTTTATAACTGTGCAATGTATCTTTTGACATTAAAATATTCTGTAAATTAAACATGAATGGCTGCATAATCAAAGTCTTTTAATTCATGTATAAGGGCATACCTCTTTGGGCTTTTGGTTAATTAAAAAATAAATCGAGATTCTAGGAAGTTGAACGCAGGATTTATTTGAAACTGGCAAAGCTTTTTCTAATGCTAAAGTTGACCTTTGTTTTTAGGGTTGCCTATTTATTTAAATTTCCAAATTAGTTTTAAGAGGAAATGTATGATTTGTTGATGCCATTTTAAGAATGCATGGATGATTTATTGATTACCTCTAATCTGATATTAAGGATTTGATCTTTTTTCATCATCAGGACGAATTGATCTTACATTTATTGTTCGGGAAATGATCCCTTCCCTTCTAGCTTTACTGTTTAAGGTAGATATTCCACAGAATAGTCTATACAAGCTTGGCATACTGTCTGAGGGTAGAGACTAACTATTTGAAAGACTGTAAATATATGAAAACAGTGCACAGTAAAAATAGTATTTTGCTGAGTAAACTAGTGTCTGAATACTGAATACTTTATCACACACTGTTTTAAAGATACTCTTCAGTGGACATGATCCCAGAAAACACTGCAGTATACAGACTCCAGTTCACCCTTCATTTGGTTCAGTAATAGTTCTCGACAAACACTGCATGGAACAGTGGATATTGGAATCGGCACAGATGGAATTAAGTTAATTTCTTTTGGAATCCGGCCACACAGTGAATATGTAATACATATTCGTTTGCATAAATAATTGAGTGTCATTAATAACAACAACCTATACACATTTATTTCATAACACATTAGATAAATTCAACAGGGTACGGATAATCCCTCTGATGTCATTCCAGATGTAACACTGAGATGATATTCAATTGCAGGAGGTGCGCTTTTATAATTTTAGCATCACCAGTGACATAGTTGAGTTTAATTAATGAATCACTGTATGATTGGTGTTTGGTTCCAGTCTTCAAGGGAGAGATACATGAAGAAGACTAATTTCTGGTTGTATTTTTGTGATGCTTTGTTAGAAAGGGATTTTTCATTATGTATCCCATAAGAAGACTCCTCTCCATTAGGAATATGTTATGAAAACATCCCTTTTAGAAGCTTTTAACATATCATGATAGCACTTCATAACCCCCTTTAAACGTTGCAGGACAGCTGTATGATTCTGAATATTTTTTCTCTCATTTACATATGGTACACCTTCATATCACATATTACATATTATTTTCTCATATGTTAATAGTCAGGCTCTATAGTTGTTTAACACCTATTCTGCTCCTTTGAAATATGAATAAATGTGCTTAAATGTAGGTCTTTTCATCTGCATTCATTTTGTGCATTTTACATGTTTGCAGTACTGTATCTGACTATGGTGGCCTGATCTTTCCAGAGCAAAACTAATGCATTTACTTACATTTAATCCCTGACATTGTCTTCACCATAACAAATTGGCAATCAATTTGCCAGTGACTTCTCTGCTGTACAATGACTGAAGAGTCTGTTACATTAAAATGTTAGGTGCTATTCAATTCAACATTCCAAATAGCGCAGATGCATTTTGAGACAAATATCTTTCATAATGGAACATGCCGTATATATCACTTACGGGATAGTAGATTTCATACCATATTGAAGAATGCATTAGTGCTGTGAAAAACTAATTTTCATCTCAGGTTCAATGCAACATCATTAAAGCCTCTCATTTTTCATGGGTGACTTTACGTAGTGTCTTGATAGCAAAGATGAAATGCTTCTCGGTCAATAACTAGCGATTCTGCACAGTGCACTACTTCTGGAGGAAAATACAATTGGTGTTATACTTTGAGTTCTGTGTTACATTTTATTTTATGCAAGACGAGGCTAGATAATTGATTGCACTTTTTTCATATGTCTTTATTCACAGATGAGCAGAACTTTTGATTTAATCAGTCCAGTTGTTCATGATGTAGGACAAGAGAACTTAACCAAAGTTAAATATATTACAATAAAATTCAATGATTATAAACCTCGTATAAAAGGGGACACTTATTCTTGTAATTATCCCAGCTATATATTGGTGGAGCAGTATCTCATTTTATTTGCAAATGCCCATGGCAACAGACTAGTCTGCTTTATGTTTAATGCATACTTAACATGACACTGTTCTTCCTGATCTTACATTCCCAATAGGAAGACCTTTAATAAAGAAATGTGCCCTGTTGACAGTCCTAGCATTAGTTCATCCTCATTGGCAGATAGGTGGAGTAAAGCAAAGAATAGTAAATGAAGAAGTCCTGATGTTTGACCTAATGCATGCCAGCTTAATAATAATGAAACAAATGTTTTGTTTCAGCTTGCTTTTTTATTGAGTTATGACATCACATCCTGGCATTCATAAAGCATTAATATAAGCATCCATTTTGATATTCTATGTAGTATACCTGGGTAATGATTTAACGTTCTCCCAAAACAAGATTTGTATTCTGGTAGAGTTGTTTCTGTTTTGTTTAAGGTACATTCAAGAACAGCCCACCCCTCCTGTTTTTTTTCCATTTTCTTTTTTTTAGCATATCCCTGAAGAGTGAAACTGCCAAGCATACCGGTTTGTGCTTTAAAGGGGAACCAACTGTTGAAGCCCTAATTATACGATGATACAACTGTCAGTTCAGATAGATCAACTTTGAAGACAACCAGTTACAGTGAAGGAGAATCATCCCATGACATGCAGCAATTTCCAGACTGTCATAGTGAATGTGCAGTGGTTGTTAATGCTAAGTGCTGAGTGTTTTTCCATTGACTCCACTTAATTAACGAGGCCTACAAGGGAAATCTTTAATATCTTTACACCAAAGAAAGAATTGGACAAGCCTTTTTAGATGATATGTCTGGGTATGATTAATGTGCTACAGTGGAAATTATATAAGATAATTTGTTCTAATGACGGGAGTTTCAATTCAGAATTTTACTGTAGTTTTGTTTGCTTTGGGATCTGAACCTGATATGCCAACAGGATGGATATGTACTGTACCTTAGTTGCAATACATGTTTTGCCTTTTATTTCTTCTTTACTGATTTGTCTTAAATCTATTCAGGCACATTTTGAAAATAAATATGAATCACATGAAACACCTGCAGTAAAACAGGCGCCTAAGTTTGTAATTTCACACCCTTTCTGAGTAACTGAGTATGAAGGGGAAAAGATGGCCCGAGATAATTATATCATAAGTACAATTAGTCCTAACATCCCTGGCATTGTGAAAACTACTATCCTGTTATGAAGAAGCGAATATAGATCGAACAGAAGAGTTCCAGCCTTCAGATAAAAGGGCTATCTCACTTAATTTAGACACTTTTTATTTCTGTGCTGTAGAAAAATTACATTAACAACCAGAACAGACAGTGGAATCATATCTCACTCTAATGCAATTCCTCAGAATAATTTGTAGGTCTATTATGCAGCAGTAACATATTAAAAGTCTTTACTATAGATATTTAATATAATATCTCATTAACAGTTGAACCAGACTGACCCCTATACCCCTTCACCCCTAACAAAGACCGAAGTCTTCATTTCCTGCCGTCCCTTTTCCTTGTGATAATTCACCGTGAAAGTCTATTTTCAGTACCTGGTGTAAAAATGGATGTGATTAAGGGTACATTTTTTGTTGTCCAGCCTAATCCTGTAGAAAACTGGGACAAGAGTGTGTTGCTTCCCTGTGCAGGCAAGGAAGTATTCCCAAATGTGCTGAAATAAGGGTCTGCAATAAACCTCAGTGTTTTAACAGTTAGACAGGGAGTCAGGATACCTCTGTGCAGGGGATTCACTCTAACCATCTCAGTCGCCATCACTGCACAATAGACCTCTTGGGTTTCTTCTGTATAGTGTAGCTCCATCACATTTTGAAGAGACTGTGCAAAGTGATGTTGCAGTAAATGACAGTTTCTGTTGGCTTCCCTAATCCATAAGAGGCCCCTTAGCTGAAGTATAATCAATTCATTGTATTGTTTCCGCCTTTAAAAATGTAACAGAATCTAAGGAGTTGCACCTTGAGCACAATGACTATCCTCATGGGCATAGTCATAACAGAGAAATGCTACCTTGTATACACCGAGCGCTATTGGCATCTACACGATACCGAGGACTCAGCACAGTGCTGTCAGTGTGACAGAGCTGCCCCTTTGGGAGACAATCCGACAGTGTATTCCTGACTTTGCAGACAGAAAGACAAAGGCAGAATCAATTCATTTAAGAGATTGCAGTGCCACTTCAGTGCTTTGTCTGAAATAATTAGGATTTTCATTAGAGACGGGAGCAGAGCCATCCTGTTACCCGCTCACAGAAGGTGGGATAATTGGAGCCTGTAACCAACCGTTGATTCTTGACACCATCCTAAAGAAACCATTTTCGATGTTGAGTTTAGAAGTCTGTTTGCTTATATAAGTGGCTCGCTCGCATGCTCTCATTAGTTCTGTCTCATTCAAACAGAGACGGTTGTCAGCGTTCAAAATATTGACGTGAGTCCTATCAGCCCGTGATGAACACCACTGGTTTCATCTACTGCATTTCCAGCAGAAACACATTGATAGGGACATTTACAGAACCTTTTGTTTTCTACTGCCAAATGTACCCCTCTTTTTCTTGATTGCAGACAGTCCCCACTACTAATATGGCAATCATCAAGGGAGATGCTAATTTGTTTTATAATGTATTGATAGAAAGTGTCTGTGGTTTAATCTATTAAATCCTGAAATAACAGTGAACGATAAAAAAGTCTGGATGAAAATGTGTAATAGTGTATCTTAATTATTTATTTCACATTAAA
Source organism: Amia ocellicauda (assembly GCF_036373705.1). Taxonomy (NCBI): domain Eukaryota; kingdom Metazoa; phylum Chordata; class Actinopteri; order Amiiformes; family Amiidae; genus Amia; species Amia ocellicauda. Next base: position 22,587,879 of record NC_089860.1, read on the forward strand.
GAAGCCGGATGTTGAATTATTAATTATCTACTTAAAAGACAGGAACAATGGGATAGTTCCAATAAAGAAAAAACAACAACAACATAGTAACTAGTATATATTTAGAATATGGTAATATTATTCTTATTTACAAACTGAAGAACACTACCGCCCTTCAAATAAATAATAATTACTGGCATCCCACTGTTCTATCTATCTTTCTATCTATGACTATCTTCCGCAGTCCAAAAACCAAAACAGTAGGTGACAGCACTATGAATAAGCACCTACCATACCTAATGATATATAAGCCCTGACACGTATTAAACAGAATAATGAACAGCTTGTTATTAATTTAATTCACTATATAGAATTGTTGGTAACACTTTACAACAAGTCTCCCTAGTACCAGTGTATTTACATAGTAGGTACTCAGTAACTACATCTGTCATTACACATTAGTACAGTCTAAATATGCATTATTACAATGTACGTAATGTGTAAAAAGTGGGTCATGCCCAGTATATCTCCAATTGTGTACTTCAATATACCATTAATCATTTTTACACATTAAGTACTGTAATAATGCATAATTACCCTGTTCTTATGAGTAACTACAAATGTATAAAGTGTAACTGAATTGTTATTGCCATTTGTACATTTGTATTTGCTCCTTTATTATACACTGTGCATTAATTGTCATCTTTATGGTTTGTTATTTAATGAATACTTAGTTGAGCAAGGCAACCACTACTACTGTCTCTGTCTTTAGGCCAAAAAAAGGTAAAACAGTAATATACAATATTTAATTTCTCAGTGAAAAAATATGCATTTTTTTTGCATTTCCGATTTAAGTTTTCCTGGACCTTGAAACATACTGACATTAACATACGTTACTGGAGCTTTGCTTTTGCTTGATGTTTAATGCCCTATGACATACAGGTGCAATGTCATCGATAAGCCTGTCAACTCCTACTGTACACTGTTTAGCCACAGATTTACCCGGTCCGTGTAAAGTGAGATTAGTACTGAGATGTTTGCAGCATTATTTGTTGCATGTTCTGTACTGTTGGTTTTATATACACGATCTCTCAAAACCCAATCCTACACTTGAGAGATCAATTTGTCACAAAACTGTAGGTACTACTCCTTCACAGGCTACGAATTGTTCATATAATATGGAGCATTTTACCTAATTATTGGTACTCAATAGAAATCTACAACATATTGCTGAGGCTGGACAGGTTGAATATCTACCTGAAGAAAAAGCTCTTTGTGTGACCTACACGAACTGTTAAAAGTCAAGGGCTTTTATTTATTTATTTATTTTAAGCTGTATTTGACAAAAGACCAATTTATATGCAGTATAGTAAATGATGGTGATATTTAGATCTGCCACTGTGTGGATCAATTGAATTGACCCCACTAAATGGCAATTACACCGCTGGTTGCTTGTGTACATGAGTATAACAGTTTCACAGGCACACCGCACCTCAAATTCCAGTTTCCAATTTCCCTTCAAGAAATAAAATTGGTTCATTTTCATGAGCCGTTCCAGAAGCACATGTGTTCATTTCTGACATTCTGTATGCTGTTACCCTCATGTTCAGGCTGATGGTCTACAAAATAACCTATTTCTTTAATTAAAAATAACCCATTCCTCAGGTTGCAATATGGCTATGAGGCAACATCAAATTAAATTAAATGTTTGTAATAGCATATCAATGCTTCTCTCATACAGAAAATCAAATACAGCTTTGAAGCACAAAAAGAAAAGCTGAATAATGGAGTCTATCTTGTATTACTGTAGTAGTCATTCTGGAAACGTATGACAATATGAATGCAAAGTACAAACAAATGGGAAATCTTTTGATATGCGAGTATGAAAGGACACTATATTACCCAAAAGTAATAGGACAAGCCAGCCTCTGCAAGGAATACATTACCCCCAATGTAGAACATCATTGTAAACCACTCCTCCTAGTCCCCAGCCGTCTGTTTTAAATGACTTGTTAATATTTGTCCCCTGGTCCAGTTATAGGCAGCCCTGTCCGAGCATCTGGAGACATCTTTAAATCAGCACCTGTGTCAATTGAGAAACAGTGTTTACTTTGTTCCGTTTAGCAAGTAATTGGTTCAAGTGTGTAATCGAAATCTCAGGTGGAACAAAAACCAGAAAGCCCTGCAGCCCCTCACTGCTGCAGCTAGTCCCCGTTCCTGCACTTTCATGGATTATCTTTGTTTCTCTGGGGGTACATTTGCATTTTTATTAAACTCTGTAGTAAATATTTACCTAAGCTATATAAACACCCCCCCCATACACACACACACACACACACACACATATATATATATATATACTTTTTTGATTACTTTAGATTGCATACTGACACATTCAGGTTTTTTTAAATTCTAATAAAGAGAATTTAAATATATGTCTATGAACTTCCAGAGCTGTTTACAAAGGATAAAAAGTGAATTCAATATGAAATAATCCTCTGTGCATACAAGGCCCAGAATTATTGAGTTGAATAGAGTTATTGTGTTTGACCAATAATTACTTTGAATTTACACAACTACAGCTATTATCTGCTTTACATAACCTTTATTGCTAATCAGTTAGCAGTGCAGTAGATCTGCAGTCTGCTTCTTACTGCAGAATATGACACTTTTCAATATACATAATTTGCTCATTTGCAGGCAGCAACAATCGGTAAACTGTACAGATTTTTTGTTTGTTTGTCAAATATAGTATTTTGTTTGTAGGGTAATACAACTGAAAAATAAATAAAGAGTATACTATTTAATTTACCATAATATATTCAAACTGAGTCACATTGGGGGCCAAACATTTTCATGGCTTGTATTTGCAATATAATATAAGCAAGCTTGTAGAATATTTTTTCAACATACAATGTTAAATAACAACCTAAAGTAAAACCTAAGTTATATTTCATTAACACGGAATAAGAATGTTTTGTATTTTATTGTTTGCAAAGAAACATAATGATTCTGTTACCCAACCATGTGTATTGTTTGTGACTCAATTATCTATGGCTAACCAATATGTTCTGTATTTTAGTCTCTAGGGGGTTCAGCACTTTCAGGAAAAATGTACTGATATCTACCACTAGAGGCTCCCTCACTCAATTGAACTGCTCTAGTTGTGATGCTTTTGGACATGTTCAACTGAACTCATCATTGCAAGATCATCAAATTCCTTTGACACATCTTTCATCGGGGCAATCAAAATGGAGATTTGTTTTTCTATGTCCAAGTCTGTAGCTTCGACGGCTTGGTCACGGCATCTTATACAGACAACACTCTAAAGCAGTGTTGCTTTAATCCAGATGTTCACAGGAGGACAATATTTCTGCCCTTGAAGTAATTAAGATGTGAATCAAACCACAAACCACAGAGGTACCATTATTTGATAAAAGAGATTTGCCATATACAGTGTTTAGATAATGTGCAGGAAGAGAGAGAGTCGGCGCACACATAAATACACGTTTCTTATGTAAACTGTAAGTCACCCTGGTTAAGGGTGTCTGCTAATAAAAAATAGAAAAAATAGGAAATAAAACACAACTGTTTAGGAGGGAGCCTGTACATAGTTTAAGCCTACAGTTTGCCACAGTTGTGAGATTTATTTTGTTCTTAATTCTGCAGATCCTTGCGGTTTCATGAGCACCAGGGCTCCTCAAGTGTACTCAGGAAGACTGTTTTAGAAATCTGATGGGCATTGATCAAAGAAACCTCTGTTATGGATAAGAAAACTGTCCTCCTAACACCTGGAGTGTATTCAGCTGAAAAAAGGGATCCCACATGAGATCTCAAATAAATAACACAAAAAGAAGAGGTTATTATGATGTTCAGTTTGTACTGTATCGTGCATGGGCTTAGACTGTTTTGGTTTTATAGTTTTTCCTTTTAAGTTTTGCAGTTTAAAACATGGGAAAGCTAGAACACATGATCTCTCAACAAATCTCATTTGAGGACTTTATCAATCAATGTGTTTGCCAACAATTTCAGGCCTAAGTCAGCCTACCAACTTGACATACATTTTTGGGAGGTATACCAACCCCTTCAGCTTACCTACCCCATTTCAGACTTTGAAACAGAACATCTTTACATTGAGATATTTTTCAGATTTCTGTGGCACAACTGATAGTTTGATAATGATATATTGGGTATGGTCTTGTCTCCCAAACTGCAGTGCTCACAGTTCAGAATCAAGATTAGGTGATATGCTAATGATTGACAGCATATCTGCCTGAATGAACATTGAGATGTAAAACTCACACTAAAACAAAATGGAAAATCCCAAATGAAAGAATTTGGCGAAGCTGAGTTTTAATTTGGGATACAGATGAAGCTAGGGCTGGCTGTAGATTTCATATTAGGTTGTTAAGAGAGCATTATGTTTAATATTTTAGCTAACCTTTACATTTAAATTAAGAGTTATATTACCTTCAAATTATTGTGTTGGCTAAGGTTGGGGTTTGGCCTTAAAATGTGGTTGGTAACCTTCAAGTCCTTCATTTAACACTGGAATGCAATTTCACAGTTCAGTTTACAGATTATGATTATTGTTAAGTGATTAATATGTTTTATTCCTGTTTGAAGTGAAGATTTGGATTTTTTCACCAGCTGTCTTATAATTAGATAATTAGATAGCTTAGATAGCTTCTTAGATAATTTTTTAATTGTTCATCTTCGACAAAAAATGCTACTGGTAGTCTTTGATTTCTGTACTGCACGGCTATAGATAGGAATCTGGATTTTGATATTGTCCAAATCCCAGGTGATGGAAGAAAATTGTAAAATTAGTTAGTAATAATATAATAATCCATCTTGTCGCAAAATTAGATTGTGATTTTTTCTAGGTTCCCAAAGTATGAGCTTTTTGCATGTTTTTAATAAGCTTTTAAATTCAGGCTTGCATATTCTATCTGTATAAACACTAACATGCAATACTGATGTATTACAACAAACACATGGACTAGGACTTCAAATTAAAGTTTGAGTATTCAATTAAAGTACGAGCTCCGCATGAGACCCAGAAGGCAAGCTGCAAAACTATTGTTTTTTCAGGCACATACAATTGGTTTGTCTAGTAGGATTCTCACCCTTTCTTCCCCACATAACTGCAACAATTAAGGGGCCTGTCACACTGGGAATGTTTCTCTTGAAATCCTGTGGAAGAGTGGGGCTCAGCACATTTTAGCATTCAGCGTGAAATCCTCGATTGTTCTCAGAAACTATTAGGATGAACTGCAGTGAGACCACCTGAGGGAAGTGGTCTGGCTTTGTACTCAGTGCGGTTCGCTCACAGTGTGCCTCAGTGGGAAAGAATATGTACTTGTATCCAACTAACACGTTTCAGTACATTAAAAAAAAGTGAAGAGTGCACTCTTTCTTTCAAACAATCGTACTCTTTACCATTATTATTTGTAGTAGTAGTTAATGTAGGTTGATGCCTCAACTCACATTCAAGGTGTTAGTGATCTGAGATTATATATTGGTAAGAAATACAAAATGTCATATAATTTTATGAATCCGGTAGCAATAACTACCCCCCCCATTCACATGAACTATGTTGAGGATCATACTGTACTTGACTTCAAAACTGATTACCTGTTCTGATGACAAAGCATAATTAATTCGTATAATTTGCAAATGTGACACACTGAAAGGGTTAATGCTTCTCTTGGAAAGCCATGGCATGGTTGTGATTTATGTAATGAGATAACAGACTAACATACATGCAAACAAATTAAGAAAATAAATTACACCACAGGATAGATTAAGATATTAGTCAGCATGGATTAAGAATGACCATGTGACCAATGTGCATTTTTTGAAGACCTGAATCTCTTTCTCTTTTATTCTCCCCTGCCAAAACACAATCATATATATACATAATTTTATGATAAAGCCTACATGCACAAGCTATGGAAATCATTGATGTTACAGTTTTGCACATACACACATGTGTATATGTATATATATACACTCACCTAAAGGATTATTAGGAACACCATACTAATACTGTGTTTGACCCCCTTTCGCCTTAATGCCTTAATTCTACGTGGCATTGATTCAACAAGGTGCTGAAAGCATTCTTTAGAAATGTTGGCCCATATTGATAGGATAGCATCTTGCAGTTGATGGAGATTTGTGGGATGCACATCCAGGGCACGAAGCTCCCGTTCCACCACATCCCAAAGATGCTCTATTGGGTTGAGACCTGGTGACTGTGGGGGCCAGTTTAGTACAGTGAACTCATTGTCATGTTCAAGAAACCAATTTGAAATGATTCGACCTTTGTGACATGGTGCATTATCCTGCTGGAAGTAGCCATCAGAGGATGGGTACATGGTGGTCATAAAGGGATGGACATGGTCAGAAACAATGCTCAGGTAGGCCGTGGCATTTAAACGATGCCCAATTGGCACTAAGGGGCCTAAAGTGTGCCAAGAAAACATCCCCCAAAACATTACACCACCACCACCAGCCTGCACAGTGGTAACAAGGCATGATGGATCCATGTTCTCATTCTGTTTACGCCAAATTCTGACTCTACCATCTGAATGTCTCAACAGAAATCGAGACTCATCAGACCAGGCAACATTTTTCCAGTCTTCAACTGTCCAATTTTGGTGAGCTTGTGCAAATTGTAGCCTCTTTTTCCTATTTGTAGTGGAGATGAGTGGTACCCGGTGGGGTCTTCTGCTGTTGTAGCCCATCCGCCTCAAGGTTGTACGTGTTGTGGCTTCACAAATGCTTTGCTGCATACCTCGGTTGTAACGAGTGGTTATTTCAGTCAAAGTTGCTCTTCTATCAGCTTGAATCAGTCGGCCCATTCTCCTCTGACCTCTAGCATCAACAAGGCATTTTCGCCCACAGGACTGCCGCATACTGGATGTTTTTCCCTTTTCACACCATTCTTTGTAAACCCTAGAAATGGTTGTGCGTGAAAATCCCAGTAACTGAGCAGATTGTGAAATACTCAGACCGGCCCGTCTGGCACCAACAACCATGCCACGCTCAAAATTGCTTAAATCACCTTTCTTTCCCATTCAGACATTCAGTTTGGAGTTCAGGAGATTGTCTTGACCAGGACCACACCCCTAAATGCATTGAAGCAACTTCCATGTGATTGGTTGGTTAGATAATTGCATTAATGAGAAATTGAACAGGTGTTCCTAATAATCCTTTAGGTGAGTGTATATATATATATATATATATATATATATATATATATCCGAGATAGATTATATATATATATATCTCGGACACTCTGTGGGGTGTGGGTTGTGAGCTGCGTTAGCTCCTTATATAGGCCTCAGTGTTGGACAGGGCCGTTGCTATAGGCTGGCCTTAGGGGGCCTTGCCCCCCGAGTTTAGATCCAGTGCCGCCCTGTTTTTTGTTTTAATCTGGTTATTAATTGTCCATATAGAAATGTCTTATAACAATTTGCATATAAAAAAACTCACGTGTGTTGCCGTCAATACATGCTGTTATTGTTCTACCCCCCTGGACCGCACTTCGCCAGCACCCCCGACTGACTTGTGCCCCTTATTAATTTCTGATAGCTGGGGAAGGGAAGGTACACCTGACTACGCCCCACGGTGTCTTTCAATACATGCACACGCACGCACGCACGCACGCACACATACACACGCACACACACACTCCTACAAAGTCACCAGGCTGATTTTGTAATGCATATTGATTATTTCAGATTGTTATCGCCACAATTAGGGGGAATATTCAATGGCAACTCTGTTGATTTATGTCACTTTCTATTCATTTGTTTGATATACTTTAGTATGAACAAGACACTTAAGAACAAAACATGACATATTCATCATTAAAAAAGCCATTTCTAGTTTTGGAGACACTGAGAAGCAAGAGATGAGATGATTAAAAAAGAAAAAGATCAGAGGGAATCTTTGATTTTGTGTTTGTACCTTGAAAAGATAAAAAAAGACACTTGTACTTGGTTTTAAGTTTCTTAAAGAAACATAGCTCTTTAACATATTTAAAGATTTGTAAATATGTAATATTTAATTATTTTTAAAACATAGAAAAAAAGTTGAAGTATCAAATGTATTCCCTGTTTTGACATTCAGACACCATCTCTTTAAAAATGCACCTTGCTTTAAATTACATGCATACATACTATACACACACACGTGCATACATAGTATACACACGTGCATGCGCACATACTATTCACACATGCATGCATACATACATTCCATCTCCTTTGAGATTACTGTGCCTCATTTTAAAAACTGTTTGGTGTGCAGACTGACTGCCTGACATCTGTCATGATATCACTCACCTTGCTGATGGAAATGTTCTGGACAGAAAGAGCAGCGTGGCTCATAACATACACAAGCTGCTAAAACTACAGCGAGTCACTAGGGCTTGTGCACTATGATGGAAACCATCACTAGGTCAAGTTGATGAACTTCTCTTTGGCAGCTTCTGTGTTGAGCACAAGATGCTTTAAAAAAAGTTATCACTTGAGTCACAGATGGATGCCTTTGGGACCCAATTCCCTACAAATGGCAACGATTGACGATCCCTACAGTTAACACTGAGATAATGGATACGTTTTGTGTAGCCTTCGATTCACTTTTTGCAGTGCCCACCTGGTTTACTTTACTGACGCCGTTACCCAATCTGATTGCCAACCTAACCCCAACGTCAACCACATGTCATGGTGTGCAAAATACATCTCATAAACACATGGTTGTTAACACTCTACCTGCTGCTCCGGGGGGAGTGATTGTGCTGCAAGATTCTTCTTTTGACTTTTTGCCGGATTTCCAGTTCGGAAATGAGAAATCCTCTCTGCCCAACCTTCCCATCTTTCCCTGTTAACATGCCAGAGCAGTCACTTGGAAGTCCTCCAAGTGAAGAAAGCTGGCCTTCTGCACATTGCGGTTTGACAGTTATTAGGCCCATGTGCAGACCTGAGAGCTTCTCCCAGGGTGTCTTGACAGAGAGATGATAGGCAGCTTGTTATTAGGAAGCTTGTTAATAGAAGGCTTTTTAGTAGGCTGCATGTTAATAGATAGGACTATATTTCTGACCCAGATAAGTCTTAGCAGCAGCTTTAAATCAAATCTTGAGACCATATCATTAGCTTGATTCCAATTTATGAGACATATTACGAAACTGTCTCTCCCATGTATGAGAAATGACTGCTTTGAGAAAGTTTTTTGTTGAAACCCTGACTCCCCTTACTGAAAGATAATATCCCTGCCAAAAAAAGTGCATTATATTATTATTTTAGTATTTTTTCTGATTGGTAAATATATATGTTTTGTCACTGAAGTGCTTCCAGTAATGTAGAGGTGTCTGGCAGCTAATTGCACAAGGGATCCCCAAAGTTTTGATTTTGTTCTGCAAGTAATTGATACATTGGTCTAATTCATACCTATAGTGCTCAACTTACACCTAGAATACCTGGAAACATTGATTTGGGAAACTCAAGGTACAAGGACCAAGACCAAGAAGAAAAACACTTTGATTTTTGGGCTCGAACAATTGCTATACAACAGGTCACTCATGTTCATTATGAACTTTGTTGTCCGCCCTGCAGCTTGTACTCACACAGACTATAAACAGAATATTACATTAGTGCTGAGAACCAGTTATCAAATGAGTGCTATTGATTTTTTTTTCTTTTTTGCATTGCATTGCACCCAGTACCCTACGTCCACAGAGAGATTTAGTTTACAAGTAATTCACAGCACATTTACTGTACCTTGAAAGAACTACTACAATATCCACTTAGTTCTGCTAGTCTGGGGAGAACTGTATATGCCTTATAATCTACTGACCAATGGACTATTGTATTATTTAATGTTTCCTTGTTTTTGTAACAGTTCACTGATGCTGAACATATGGATATTTTCACTCTTGCATATGATTATTCAATACAAATGATGTGGTTTCAAGTTCAGCAAACATTTTCACCACACAAGACTGTATTTTACTCTACCTCCTTGTAGAGGTAGATGACTTCTGTTTATTCTTGTTACGGCAGTAGAGTTATCTCACTTTTGAAATGGACTTCATGTGAATGAAAAAACAACCAAAACTAACGTCTGTATGATATTTGCTGGGTGACTTCTGTCAAGAGTTTTTTTCTTCGTTTGTTGTTTGTTTGTTTTTTGTGTGTCCTTGAGAAATAACTTGTTAATATCCAGGGCAATGTTAAAAGTGATCATTATTCATTCTGATTAAGAAATTAAGACTTAGGGAGTGCAAGAAAAGGGTTAAGTTTCCCCCCATTGCATTCAACAGACATAATTCCAGTTGTCATCCTATCAAATATTAATAACATTTACATCGTCAGCAATCTCTATTGACATGAGAAATGTGGTGAATTGTATGCAATACTGTATACCAATGTGAGTGTGAAAATAAATGAGTCAGGAAATGTTTTGTGTGGGAAATATAACTACTTAAAATGGTTGCACTGAAATTTGCTCAAACATGCTTAATGACTCAGGATGCAAAAGTGTACTGAGCCGTGAGAGATCTGCTAAATATTTAAGTGAAAAGTGCAAGAGGTTCTAAGACCTCAGATTATAAATAAATAAGAGAAAAAAAATACAGTATGCAATTGCTTTCAGCAGATGTCGCATGGGGCACTTCACTTTTCTCAGATGAACCATTCAGAAGTTGTTTAACATGCATAATAACATGAACATATTATTGCAAATTAGACAGTTTAATAGGTGTGTGACCTAGATTGCATGAGCAGTTGGTTTTTTATGTGTACTTTGATTATAGTTTATTTTGTGTTGAATTATACTGTGAAACAGATATGTTTAGTGCACTTTATTTTAGACCAAAGCTTTAGAAAACAAATGTAATGCCATCCCATATGAAAGCTGTACAGATGGTGTGTGTCCATACCTTTATTTAAATATGGATTTGTCTATGTCCATTTTAATAAACTATGTTTATACACTTATGCTGTTTAATAATCTGAGCCCAGACAAAAAAAATGCATTTAAATATTTCAAGCTTGCCTAATTATGTAGCCTACAGCAAATCATGAACTATGCAGATGGTTAGCATGTGTGCAATGCATTTTTCCCCATACATGTTTATTTTTATATTTGTGTGTTAGTCTGTGCATTTATGAACAATATTTAATAAAGTACTCGTATCACATTGTTTGAAATGAAGGGTGTGAATATATTTTATCCATCTATCTATCACTTCAGGGAGTAATACTGGACAAACATTTTACTGAAGAGTAATCAATTCGAGTTACAAACGGCAATGATATAAAATAAAGAAATAGATTAAAAACCTCTTGGTTTTCTTAATTAGAACTGATTTTTTTTAATGTACACAAGCTGCTGAAATTAACAAATGCACGAGTATGGCAGGAATACAATTGGGAATGAACTGCTTTGTTTTTTTGGAGTGCTTAATATGAAACGGGATGAAACTGCCATGTTTATATTGCAGTGGGTTTGCCTGATGTACTGCAGACCAGTTTTAATTGGGTGTTGGTTCATGTAACCTTCACATACATTTATTTGACTTGGTTGTGGTTGGTGACTCACAGTCTGCAGCCAGAGAGGTGGCCTGTATCTCGGTGCCTGAACCAATATCCTGTTTTCCTCTAAAAACTGACTTCTGGACACCAGGAACACAAACAGCTTTAGGCCTACGTTGGGGCTGAAACCTTGTACATGTACAAAATAAATTCAAGTTTCTCCTTGTAAAGAAGCTCTGACCCCTACTTAGATGGGTTAGATCTGTAATGGAGTCTACTCAACTTTAAGCTCCCGAAGAGTGGAATTTGAACTCCCTTTCCACCTGAACAGAGGATGAATCTGTCCTGTTGGTCCAGTAAGAAAATTGTCATCTCCACTAAAGGAGCCTGGCTCTCTTTGCTAATTTGACAGAGGGTCAGCATGTGAAGTAGAATATTTGCGCTGCGCTCTTCAGTCATTTTCCTCTATGACAATCAACCGATTTAACTTCAAGTGACTGCTGAGGAGGTTATTAGATACCCTGCTATGTGAAGCATGAAGGACTCCTTACCTCAGCAACTGCATATGAACATTTATATATATATATATATATATATATATATATATATATATATATATATATATATAGATAGATGAAAATATTAACTCATCCTTTGTGCCCTATCACCTCTCTCTATACTGTATTGAAGGTAATATGCCTTGATTTAATATGTTTTGCTCTGAATGTCATAGTCTGGTGAAATGGCTGACTCTGATCCCACATTCAGTGCATTTAAAAAAAAATATTGTTGTGATGAAAACTAAATCCTGTCACCGACTGACTGTTCATGTGGTAAAGGTGCCAAAGCTAGTCCTTCTCCAGTTTCTGTATCTGTGTTGTGAGCTCCTAAAGCAGGTGTCATCAACACACCTACAGTAGACCCAATGAATGAGAACTCAATTTAGCACTTATCACAGCAGATATAATATATGCAGTTGATGTGCTACAAAGGTCACTATAACGTAATGAAGAAGAGCTGTGGAGGACTGGTAAATAGCATTTCCCCATTTCTTCATGACTGCAGTAGCACAATCTGGAGTTTAAGTATCATTATTATATTTCTTTTCATAGCTTTATGTATTTGTTAATTTATATGTTAGCTGTGTATTACATAGAAAGGTTTAAAGCTCTTTTTTGGGAGGGCTCCATAAACGCTCTTAGCACAGTTCTTCTTAAAAAAAAAAATCTAATTAAATAATGATGTTACAGGAAGTAAAACCTTTACAAGCATGTGTAAAGACATTTATAATCTGAATGTTAAATGTGTTCTATATTTATCTTTCCTCGGTAAATGGCAATGCTTGTCCTAAAAAATAATACAAAAACCCCTGGCTTTTCATGATTGCTGGGATTCACGAATATTGTATGCCCTGTGCAATGTACCTTGGTCTCGAAGTCTGACGAACATAGAATTTTAAAATGCACATCTACCCAGCAGCACATTAATATTGTCAGCTCACATTCTTGGCAACGTTTGTTGATATTCTGCTCAGTAACCTAGCAGAAGAGTTTGGGATTAGCTGGGGGTCCCAAGTGATGGCTAGGCCACAAAAAGATCTGTGCTCATACTGCAGATTTGTGAAAGCACATGCAGTTTGCAAGTGAATTCAACTGAAAATTACTGCAGTGGGGGAAAAATGCATTAGAAGCTCAGGGAAATGAGGATTGTGATGTTTAGTCAGCTTTCACATTATAAGAACTCATAGAACATTAAAAAAGGTGGTCATTATATATAAAAGGCACTTAATATATTTACATGTTTTATAATAATAATAATTATAATAATACAAATAAAAATACAGTTGATGTATTCAAAATATTAATTGAAAAGTTGACAGGAACACAAAGTTAAACTAGATAATTTCCACGACATAATACCATCTGTTGCACATTTTGGATTGTCAGCACCTCACAAGAAACATCTTTTATCTTCGAGAGACAGGCAGCTAGGGGGAGTGCTGTTCACAGATGTTGTGAATTTAAACAGATTCTTTAAAATGGTTGAATATTTTCCTGTTAAAATGAAAGTACCTGGTGCAGATGCCCCCTTTGTTTTATAAACAAGCTTCTTTTCACAGTGTTTTTTCTATTTTCCTTCAAGACCTGCTAGTAAAGGAGATTAAAGTTTAACCGTTGGCTTTTGTGGAGTATTTAATATTCATGTCTGTAATGTTTGTAGTCCTGCATTAAGAGTTTTGCTACTGCAGAAGCTGTTTTTTTGTGTTTTAAATGTGTAAGTACTCAGCAGTTGTAATGTAAGGCATATCTGTTCAATACAATGAAAAGGTATGTTTTAAATGTGACTAGCAGTATAGGAGCAGGCAGGACTGTGAGAGCAGACTCCATGAGCTAGAGGCTTGAATACAAAAAAGGAAAAAGGAAAAAAAGCAGTTATATTTGAGCTGAGAGACCTAAGATGAAAGAAGACCATCTGATTTCAGTCACTGTCTGCTCTCGCCAACATCAATCACATTTTCAGCACTGCCTGGAGGCTTGCCAGATACTGTACGTCCATTAAAACAAAGCTGTCCTATTTTGTCATCTCCTCTGAGCCAATTTGTGTCCGAAAGACTGGATGAATGTAAATATGCAACAACATTTTAGTTAAAACCTTTAAAGAAGATGCTGCTAATGAAGATTGTTTTCTTTTAATAATGAAACTCATTAAGTAACTTGTCAGATAGCAGTTTCAAGACATATATGCTGATAAATAAACACCAGACTGGAAAGATACAACAAAGCAGGAATTACTGGTTTTCCTAAACACACAATCCAAAATCAGACTCCAGCTTAATGCATATCGTCCTGGAAGCATCACTGAAACTCATACTAGACTGTGTGTAATTGTGTATCTTTTCCATTAGCGATTGATTACCAGACTGAAGAGCCACTGTAGCATTTCTGCTCAACAGACACTTAAATTGGGAGGATTGCACAGAAAGGATGAAGCGAAACCTCCTTCCTTGTCTTTTTTGGTATTGGTATTGTCTGTCAGTCGGTCGACATGGAAGACAATTGATGCTCTGGGGAACAGACTAGTAGCGGCTGTAGCTCATGGGAGCAGTGAGATAGAAAAAGCCTGTAACGCTCTGATAAACCTGTTCTCTTTCTATCATACTAATGTCACAGCAGGAATTATTCTCAGCAGCTTGCAGAGAGATCCTTAATATCCCCTGCAAAAGGTATTCCAACAAATTCCCAATACTCCAAAACATTTTGGGATTGAACTCTGAGATTTGCACATACAGTATGGATACTGGTCTATAAGAAGATTTTTTCAGGCTCAAGCTTTGAAGAACAGAAGGCCCATGGAAATGAGAGTGCCTTTAAAAAATGATAATATTTACATGGAGGGCTGCATCAATTATGCAAGGGCAATGAAATCTGCCGTCCAATGTCATTGCAGAAGGGATATATAAAGAAAAGTCATAAAAGACTCCTCAACAGCATTGCAAAAGCAGTAAATGTGGAGTGTAATGTTTTGTAAAATTACTATGCACCTGCCCTTAGTCCCAATAAATTAGGCTGTAGTTACTGTGAAACTACAATTGAATGTTTATGAGAAATCTGTAAATACAGTTTAGTTATTTTCTGGTGTGCCCAATCCTAGCATCTCAGACACAGAGAGGAGGCTTAATATCAACATGGAAACTTCAGTTAATTCAGACGTTAATCAAATTTTATATTAACATTATAGAGTAAATTAATTATACAATACACTCTAGATCTGCCTAAACTAAATGACAAATACATTAAGATATTAGTGTCAACCAGTATTTCCTTCAATTGTGTATAATTAATTTACACTCAGGCCTGTTTGCAAGTGATTTTAGTCTTTAAAACCCATTTGCAGAGGACAGAAGGAAAGCTGTCTCTTCTTCAGTGCATTAGACCCACACCATCATCCGTTTCTTCAATGCTAGTGAATTAACCCACCTTGTCAAGGGCTCTCAGTTCAAGGGAAACAAGATTATGCTGAAGCTTCATAGAGATCCAGCAGAAGTCCATTGCATAAAGCAGCTGCAGACGGATGTAGTGTCTCTGATGTTTGTGATGTTATTCAGTTTGTACCAGACGAAACCACTTGTACACTCTGGGAGAACGTAAATCTTCTCACAGCAATTGTGTTACCACAGATCTATAGACACAGAAGGAAACTCATTCTTCCATGGTAAAATTGCCTCATCAATGCTAATATTTCTTTCTGACACATATGCTCGCTTAGAAAACTGGTTGGGTACAGTATGGGGCTCGCTATGCAGAGCACTTTATGATTCACATAGCCCCGAGACACAAACTTCTCTTTATCACTTAGATGAAGCCTGATTTAGATGGATTGAAGTCCATAACCCTTGTCTCAGGGCTGCTGTACTATGGAGTTCTGGATTGTGTCACCAGTAATCACAGACAGCTTTTTTTTTCTTGCGGTTCTCATACTATACACAATTTCATAATGAAAGCCTATTCTTCTGTGCTGGATACATTAGAAAAGTGCACTCTATATATACAGTGGGGGAAAAAAGTATTTGATCCCCTGCTGATTTTGTACGTTTGCCCACTGACAAAGAAATGATCAGTCTATAATTTTAATGGTAGGTGTATTTTAACAGTGAGAGACAGAATAACAACAAACAAATCCAGAAAAATGCATTTCAAAAAAGTTATAAATTGATTTGCATGTTAATGAGGGAAATAAGTATTTGACCCCTTCGACTTAGTACTTGGTGGCAAAACCCTTGTTGGCAATCACAGAGGTCAGACGTTTCTTGTAGTTGGCCACCAGGTTTGCACACATCTCAGGAGGGATTTTGTCCCACTCCTCTTTGCAGATCCTCTCCAAGTCATTAAGGTTTCGAGGCTGACGTTTGGCAACTCAAACCTTCAGCTCCCTCCACAGATTTTCTATGGGATTAAGGTCTAGAGACTGGCTAGGCCACTGCAGGACCTTAATGTGCTTCTTCTTGAGCCACTCCTTTGTTGCCTTGGCTGTGTGTTTTGGGTCATTGTCATGCTGGAATACCCATCCACGACCCATTTTCAATGCCCTGGCTGAGGGAAGGAGGTTCTCACCCAAGATTTGACGGTACATGGCCCCGTCCATCGTCCCTTTGATGCGGTGCAGTTGTCCTGTCCCCTTAGCAGAAAAACACCCCCAAAGCATAATGTTTCCACCTCCATGTTTGACGATGGGGATGGTGTTCTTGGGGTCATTCCTCCTCCTTCAAACACGGCGAGTTTAGTTGATGACAAAGAGCTCGATTTTGGTCTCATCTGACCACAACACTTTCACCCAGTTCTCCTCTGAATCATTCAGATGTTCATTGGCAAACTTCAGACGGGCCTGTACATGTGCTTTCTTGAGCAGGGGGACCTTGTGGGCACTGCAGGATTTCAGTCCTTCACCAATTACCAATTGTTTTCTTGGTGACTATGGTCCCAGCTGCCTTGAGATCATTAACAAGATCCTCCCGTGTAGTTCTGGGCTGATTCCTCACCATTCTCATGATCATTGAAACTCCACGAGGTGAGATCTAGCATGGAGCCCCAGACCGAGGGAGACTGACAGTTAATTTGTGTTTCTTCCATTTGCGAATAATCGCACCAACTGTTGTCACCTTCTCACCAAGCTGCTTGGCGATGGTTTTGTAGCCCATTCCAGCCTTGTGTAGGTCTACAATCTTGTCCCTGACATCCTTGGACAGCTCTTTGGTCTTGGCCATGGTGGAGAGTTTGGAATCTGATTGATTGATTGCTTCTGTGGACAGGTGTCTTTTATACAGGTAACGAGCTGAGATTAGGAGCACTCCCTTTAAGAGAGTGCTCCTAATCTCAGCTCGTTACCTGTATAAAAGAAATCTTGCTGATTGATAGGGGATCAAATACTTATTTCCCTCATTAACATGCAAATCAATTTATAACTTTTTTGAAATGCGTTTTTCTGGATTTGTTTGTTGTTATTCTGTCTCTCACTGTTAAAATACACCTACCATTAAAATTATAGACTGATCATTTCTTTGTCAGTGGGCAAACGTACAAAATCAGCAGGGGATCAAATACTTTTTTCCCTCAGTGTATATATTTAATTCATTTTTTTGTTACAACCTAGTTTGTATACTTGTTGTATATATTCTACATTAGATATGGAGCTTTTAATATTCTGTGTCTACATCCTTTATCTTATATGTGATTGACAACCATGTGGCACCTATCATCAGCTGACCCTCACATCACTCTGACTGGGTCACATGATGTAGACTTGGATGACTGCAAGCACGCCCTTAGATGCGTATGATGTGAGGGTTGTGAGTTTGCTGATCAATTGTAGGCATAAAGGCTTTAGGCTTATGAAGACACTTACACACTGCTGCTAACTAGTATCTAGGTGAAATTACCACATTAAATACACAAAATATTTTGAAAAAGGCATTCATTGGTTTGTAGGTAGTCTCCAATTTTGAACCAGATAGCAGTAAGAATTGAAATGCCTCATACACTCTTTTTTTAGTTCTTAACAAGTAAAAGAGGGGATTTTGTGTAGCTCATTGGACTAATGAAACACACAACTTAACTAGGACATTGGTCATCTTTTTCAATTCTACTTTTACATATTCTTGCATAAAACACTCTTAGTTATTCAGTTATGCCTACCTTATATATATATATATATATATATATACTATTTTCAGCAACTTTCTTTTAAGTTTAAACCTTTTCCCTGTGCTGGCCCGAAATACTGAAACCTAAATGCAGAAATATATCCTAAACAACACTGACGGTAGATGACTTTCCTTTGAGATCTCTCCTCCCTGCATTAAAAAAATTATAAAAACATCTGACATAGGTAACGAAGCCATGAGTGACAACTATAGACTCGTATTAAGGTCTGCACATGAAGCCCTACCGATGAAGTGTGACACGCACTCAAGGGCACACACGTTATATGTAAAGTCCCTAGAATGAGCCTGTCAGAGGCACTCACAATCAGAGGCAATCTTGTCTCTTCATCCTTACCTCTGACTCTCCTGGCATTCTCCTAAAAAAATAAATAAAAGAGAGGCAGTGAAACATTCGGAAAAGAGAGACCACGTTTTACCTCAGAACTAATATCAGAAGCAGGTAGATTTTTTTTGGCACTGTCATGCAAATGGTTGACATCTACTTTGTGCATTTCCCCAGCTTGTTAAACCCAAAAGCACTGTGGCCCTGATATTCATTGAAGAGTACGATAATCAATGTCTAATTTGCTCAGAATCTGACTGTATTTCCCAAATAATTATCCTTAATTCAGGTGGATTGAGGGTGGCAAATAAATTAAAAGCTAGACAAATAAGGTGTGCAGTACACATGGTGCTTTTCCCCCCAAAATTGTGTTTTAGCATGGTGCACGTCAAGGGAATACACAGCTGTGTTTACTCAAGCGGAGACACCGCACTGTAAGTCAGACCACATGACTCTGGCCACAAGAGGCCGCTGCTGAAGGAATCCTGCAACATGCAAACAGTGACCCATGGGTATTCTCCACTGGGGTCTTTAGCAATTGTACATGTAAGTAGAAGTCACTGAAGCCTGAAAGGAAAATGCCATGTTTCTAAATTCACATTTCCCCCAAATAATGTTGTGATAACGTAGCAGTGCGAGGGGGGAAAAAATTAACCCTGTTAAGTCAGAAATGCATGTTTGAAGGGTAATGTAAATCGGTGTAAGTAAATACATTTGCAGTCAAATTGCATAGATATGTCTTGACTGTACTACATCGAAATTTCGAGGACTTGACATTCTGATTTCATTGCAGACAAAAGCTTTTTTTTTCTAGTAATCCAGTGAGTTTAAATATTCTCTAATTCTAAAGTTATTTCATGCCTTAGTACTTTTTAATGATGTGCTGCCTCTGGTCAAGTGGCCACACCTGGAGGAATTACTGCGGAAAATATTCTCATCCATTCTAATCCATTCTAAATGTGTGTGATAGTTTACCTGAATCTGAGCTTTTACCTGATTTCACACATGGGGCCAAAAAAGTGTATCTATCTGTGTGAAGTGTGCTCGTTGTGACAGTTTTTCAGGTGTGATAGGTTGCCTAATGTTTTTGTCAAAGCAAAGTGAACTATGCAAAATGATCTCTTAAGAACAGACACTGTGCTAAAGAAAAACAAGACATTCACTTTTTATAGAGCAATAAAGCTGCAAAGACAATAGCCGTCTGAAAATGACTGATCTTTCTGATTAGCTCAGCAGAGAACAAGAGAGGAGGGCACAGGAAAGCCAAAGAGAAACTCCCAAGGGAGATGTGTCTGTGCACTTTGTTTATACAGGTAACCTCCCCTCAGGTCTCAATCATCCCAATCTCTTTTGGCACAAAAAACCCTGCACATCCTGAAGTGCAGTGCTTGCTAATTAACTTGACTCCAGCCCTAACCTCAACTGACATTGATTACCAAACGTTTTCTCACTGCACCTTAGGAAGGCAGCGGTAGCAAGATGTCCGATGCTAACAAGAAGGATCAAGATATCCCCCCTGTTTTCTCTCACTGTACCTAAGACACAATTAAGATTTTTTTTGGGGGGTTGTATTTTTACAAAATCAGTAGAGGAACAGTTTCCCGGAACATAAATATTTACCAGAGCAATTTCTGGATATTGTGCTTGTATCTCTGCTTTTGACCAACCTGTTTCAGACGTGGGGAAAACATTAAACCTGTCCAGTGAAGTTACATATGGATCAAATTCATTTAATTGTAGCTGAGCTGGAATGAAATGCCTTTAACGGGCTTGAGCTGGACATCCCTGGTGGAGATGGGGATTTTTAAAACGTTCTTCGATAAACCAACATCTGCTTTGCAATTCATATTAGAAATGCTTTTCCTGCATAACAGCACTTACAGCACAGTACAAGCAAACAATGCCAACCTTGTTCAAGGCTCCTTTTAGCAAAGTTGTTATCTCGATATTTAAGCTTTTAATTTAATTTTTTAAGTTTGGCGGCTGGTTGTACGGCCACGGCCACTGAAGAACATCTGACTGCGAGTGAATGACAGGGCAGGCTGGCAGAGATGATACTAAGCCTTCTTGGCATTGTCATGTGTCAATACCTGAACCATTATCCCCTCATCCTGCACTGAAAATAAAAGCAGTCTGCTTCAATGCATTGTGGATTTCCCCCTCGCTGAAAAACATTGCCAGTTATGGAGGTGTAAAGCAGTCTGTCACTCCAGCCATTACACACCATCAATCCTGCCAAACCCTATTGCCGTAGTTCATCTGAAACCCAAACTGTGAAACAGTTAGTAATGGTGTCAGCCTGCCTTATCAGACTTTGATTATCTTTAATAGTCACTGGACATCAAGCATGAAATAATGTCAGCACAGACCAGGTTTTTAAAGTCTTATTCCATTAGTCATAAATAATGATTGAGAAACAGGATGTACATGGGCAGGCTGAAGCTAAATAATGTGATTTATGTTTTGCAGAAAAATATAAAGACTAAATAAACAAGCCCATAAATATGTGGATATGTGGATAAATAGAGAAGGCAGAGACTTCCATTGGGCTGATTTAGTATGGCTTTCCGAGCCAACCAGGTAAACCCACCCAGCCACCTAGCTTTGCCCTAATGAGAATCTTACAGTAATTTACTAAAATAATAATACTAAAGAAAAAAAATCAACAGAACTACAACAAATACATCAGTTTTTATAGGAAGAGTTTTTAAACCCCTAAATGGTAAAAGTAAAGAGTTATAATATGCCAATGTATTATCAGAGCTAAATCTCAAATTAACTGTGCGCTCTGCTTTTCCCAGGTGTAACTATATAATCAGTCACAGCTGAGCCCAGTAAATCTGCATTTCAAAGTAAAATCACTGACTTGGGTGAATTAACTGACCTACTCGTTCTTATTTCTTATTTTAGCCTTCGGATGCTTTCAGTTAGCATATCACTGTGGTTTTGTCATAACCTATACAAGGTAGCATGAAAACAAGTTGTGACAAAGAAGACCAAAAATGATTTGAACAACACAAGCATAAACAGATCAGGCACTGCTTGTCAGCAACCTAATAATCCATGTAGCACACTAAGCATTTTCCACAGATTACTGCTAAATGCATAATGATGGAGATTTATCTTTACCGGCTTGAGGTGACAACGTATGGATTGGGAATGTTATTCAGGGAAGACCAGATATAAAACAGTGAAGATATATTATTTAACCATGAAGGTTCTACTGTACAAAACGATGATGGCTTTCGAAATCTGTTTTGGGATTCAAATGTATTTACTGATGTGTTTATCGGTCTGTTCATGTCCGAATGCATCATTAGCTATTCCTGTGTGACATAACCCCATATAGTAACATGTCCCTTTTCAGTATTCACGTTCTAAAAGTGACACAAAAATCAGCACATGAAATTCAGATCGTGTCCGTGCACAACGTCTACTGAATGTCACCTGAGTTAAGGGAATCTGGGACCATGCAGTATGTCTGACATATTTTTCAAGCAGCGGTGTAGAAAACAGAATCTGCCACCTGGCTTGGCATCATCATGAAGAGATGGGACACTTAACTGCAGTCTCCCAGGACATTCACAGAAAAGCTCCAGCAACATGTGCTCTTAGGGGGCATTTGTGAAGTCTTTGTGCTCCAAAGGTGTTGTCTGCCTACCCAGGAAGCCAAACACAGACTGAAGCACAACATTAGAGTACATCAACACCCAGCGGTACGGAGCTACTTAAGAATGCTGGCAAGTCAAGAATCTATTAATTTACACTAATGACTTCCAGCCTTTCTTTGCTGTGGCCTAATTTCAAACCTATGTTCCCCTAAATGGACTGTAATCAATTCCACACAAAACAGAAATCACCTGTGTTTTCCGCTAGACTTTCACCATCTCATTAAATCTCATAACCTGGGCCGACAGTGCATTGGCTGCTGCTTGGGAGGATGGATACTGTATCAGTTATCAGGTTGATATAATTTTGGTATCTTGACTGTAGCCGCCAGAGGTTCAATTACCAGATAAATGAAAGACTTTTGAGATAGGAGAACACCGTGGGTCTTCTTTCTTTGAAGCTAGAATGATGGATAAATTACCCCAATGCCTTTTTACTTCCTCAGAAGCATTTTTTTTAAGAGAGAGGAAACAGGGAAACAATACTACACCTATCTTTCAGCTATGTCAAGCCCCAATAAAAATGCCAAGCACAGTCTTGTGTCAGAATGGAGTCAGTTATGTATATCGGTGTCAGTATGTTTACTCACATACACGATTATCTAACCCATACAAATACCTAAAAGCCTCTCTTCAAATGAGGGTTTCTATAAATTGTATTAATGTATGTTTTTAGAGACAAATTAAAATGACCATGCTTCCTACAATACGGTTGCTTTCAAGCCAACACCAACAAAGCATAACAGGATTGTGACAAAGGAAATAGCCTAAACAAATGTGTTTCCAAAAGGTTAATAATATATTTTATATAATATGAAACATTGAATTGAATTGAGGAGAAATCCCCTCAGAGTTTAATAAGATGGGCACATACAGTGCAAAGCTTGGCCCTCTAAATGTGTTTATTTTAATGAGCCAAGCAATACGTTCTCAACTTCTCCATTGAAAGATCATTTTAATATTTCATTGACCCCATTAAGTAGCTGGTGTGTCACCTTCATCAATAAATTATACCAATTAAATGCTGTGAAGCTATGATTGGATTTCATAGTACAATCATTGGGGAGGAAATCCAAACACAGTCTCTACGTTTGTGTTACTTGTTGTAAATAATGAAAATTCCCTAAGATGATTTTTAAAGGCTTTGGTTTTAGTTCAATTTGCAATGAAAGTCATTTTATTAAACTTATACAAATTTAAATCAGCCCACACTACAGAACTGGATTAATTATATTCTTCTTGGTTATTGGCTTGTAGAAAGCATACACAAAGCATAAGTGTGTCTGAAGTTGGTGGTCTCACGTGTCCATCGGGATCTATGATCTAAGTCTTAATAAAGGAAAAAGCTAACCCCTGATAAAATAACATGGTTAAAGATAATTTTTAACTTGACCATTCAAACGTTTCAGTGCACATGGTTTGCACAAAGCGATGCTATTCCATGCAGAGCAACCTGTGGAAGCTGTCTGTGCAGCGCAGTGATTATATTCAACATGATAAAACCCTAAACAGAAGAATGTAAAGTGTTACTGTTATATATTTTAGTCAACTGTGCTATTATGTTGTAGCATTATGTTGGGTGTATTTTGATAAGAGCATTTTAGCTCTGAGCTGAAGCACTGATCTAAAGAAGACCTCTCCCCCCCAAAGTTATCAGATTTCCTTAACTCATCAGCTGGGAACTGGTTTGCATCAAAATGACAGTCTGGGAGAATGGCACCGAGAATAGGCCAAATAGTTTGGAATCCTGCTGTGAGATGTCTGGGGAAGGGGGCCTGTAGGTGATAAAAACTCTTTGAAATGGACGAGAGCCGAAATCCAGACACAGAGCTACGAACCCGGGCCAACCGGCATTTCCAAAAGATGGCATGGATTGACATCAGTCATAAATCAAGCCCCCCTCCAATAGGACACTGGGGGCTGAAACTGAAATCCAATCTCAAAAACTCAAGAACCAATCACCTATTGATCTGACAGACGTATAAAGAACAGCACACGACCTCCTTTTCTCTCTCTCTCACCTGAACCAGTAACTCGCTGCCACAGCTCAACCTGTAGCTCTGTTGCCCGAACCGGAACCAGAAACCAACCAAGTCTTTGCTGGCAACAGAAGAGTTAAACTGGGAGAAGGAGATTGAGCTGTAAGAAGAATTCTTTTAAAGGACTTTATTAAATAAAGAACTTTACAGACTGCGCTGCCCGCCTGTGCCCACCTGATCAGTGGAGTTTTACAGCTGGACAATTGACGACTGTATACGAAAGTGTCAGTCATTTAAATAGCTATTTGAGTCTTAAGAAACTTGACCCTTGGAACAAACAGGGCCCTGCTTTCCTCAAAGACTTTGTCTTCAAGTAACTACGGTGGAACCCTGCTTACAAAGAAGATTTTGTGCACAACCTTGGAGCCTTCAAACCAGTGGAAAATCTGTTTGGAAAAGACTCTACATTCGCGAAACCCCAACTTCCAGGTGCATCGACTGAGTGGAAGTTCTTGGACAAAGCCGAACCGGACTGCCTTTATTCCAACCACACGGACCTCGTGCCGTGTGCTGTTATCTGAGCCCAAAGACAGAGAGGCCTCTCTGCGACGAAGTTCAGATAAGTTTAACAGTTTGGAGTTTGTGATTCATGACATTTGAGAAATCAATTAGAAATGTTAATCTGTGATTCATAACTTTAGAATGTGTAATATCATTTAGTTTTCTTAAATATAAATGTGTGTTGCATTAAACTGTTTTGTTGATAATTTTAGAAATAAAATCTGTCAACACCGAGAAATATCTTCTCATTCCTGTTTAACTGTTTAGTCTGAAATTGACCCAAGTTAATAGACATTAGATTATTGGTGGCCCTGCCTATCCTTAATCATTGAATAATAATCAGTTAAGGGAAATTGTGGTAACAAGTAATGATAGGATGTTTCTCGGCACCTAAACGTAAATGAGACTGATATATATATAACGAGAAGTTACCTGACATAAATACTAACCTGCGTAGTTATTTAATGTCTGACTAACAATACTAACGAGAGACTCACCTTCGTCTTACTAACCGGTATTGTAGTCAATGTGTTTATAACCTTTTTTGTTTAACGATTTGTGTTATCATATGCGATCCCATGGTCTTTGATTTGGTCACGGAAGTGATTTGTCTTTGATTTGCTGATCTAGAGTTGAATTTTAATTAGTTTTTCCCTTTTGTATAATTAGTGTAGTGCTACATTTAGTCTTTGTTTTTGAATAAATTTGACAATTTTTATCTTTGGAATTGGTGTCTGCGTCCAATTATTACAGAAATTGAGTTCTACAAGATTCCAGGATTCGTGATAAAGTGATACTATAAATTCACTTCTTTAATTGAAATTTATAAGTGTACCTTATGCTACAATGTGAAGAAATGCATCTCCAATTCAATTTATATGAACATAGGGATTCCTATTAATAATTTGTAAAGTAGGTAAATGACATACAACATAATTAAACTAATGAATTAAATAGATAACATGCACATTAAGCATACTAATGTTCCTTATAGCAGGAGAACTGAAGGACTTTTACTAAACCATGGAGATATCTATTGATACTGACATCATGAACTATGGCAAAGCGGTTTATGCTACGTCTTGATGAAGTTTCCGATATTAAACAAGTTGTTTATTTTCCTACAGCAGTAGAAGTTTAGTGAAAGATTCAATGTATCCTTGTATTCCTCCTAATTTCTTATTTCACTTTTACTTTTAAGAGATGTGTATCTTCATTAGTAATGTACCCAGGTTTCCTATGATTTGCTCCCTTGGCAAACAATTTACAGTAGATTTAAAAGTAATAAGGGTGCAAGGTGCCTAGATTAATGACACACATTAAAAGAAACCCCAGTGTAAATGTATTTGAGCACAAGAAACTGAACTCTAAACTGGTATTTATAAACGGTAGGAGGTGTTCAGGGTTAATGTAGGTTCTTATGTTTGAAGTGATTGAAATAAAAAACTGTGTGAAATGACAGCTCTTTCTTGGTCCAGACATTTCAAAAGTTTTACAATTTCTGGACAATTGTCTGTCAAACATTCCAAGTAGAAATATTTAATGAAGCCAGTGAAAAGGAAAATATAGGATAATCAAATTGTCTTGAGCCATTACTTCTATTTATGAACCCTTTGCATTAATTGTCATGCTGGTGCCAAGGAATAATGGTCGTTGAATGCCATTACAATGCATGGAATACCAAATCACACCATAGACACAGTTCAAAAACCATCTGGGTGAAATGAATTAATATTATAGCCAGTTAACACACTTAGAAGAGCTGGGCTTGTGCTCCTTTACATGCTCTTACATTGCTAATCTATGTCTAGATTATCTAGCGATTTACTCACACTAATTGTAAATGTGAATGTCGCTCTTGATATTACTGAGATTTCTAAAGTTATTTATACTGAAAGTTCCCCCAAAAGTCTTGAATTTTCTTTCTTTTATTTTACATAACTAAGTGTAGAACATGCATCCCTTCTTTATTTGCACAATTTAATCCAGGCCTTTGCAGTGTTAACGAAGTCCCTTGCCTAATCTGAGGTTTCTTGTATGCTCAGTAAAAATATGCATAGTGAATACCTCCAGAGCTGCTTGGAATAAAGAATATTGTACAGTTAACCATCAGGGACCTCCATCATTAAACCTTTGCCAGGAGCAACACTAGATGCTGTGCATAACAGTTTGCTATTCTCATTCCATATTTTTCCATAAATATCAGTTTGTGATGTACATCCAAGTACTTTGCTGTGTCTGTTTCATATATGTATATCGACAAAAGTGGCCATTTAAAAAAAAAGTTTTAAAATATTATTATTATTATTATTATTATTATTATTATTATTATTATTATTATTATTATTATTAATAATAATAATAATAATAATAAAAGACAGGGCGTTTCTACATGCAGTGTGTCAGTGCAAAGCAAAAGCAACATGTTCCTCTTAAATGGCAAAATGTCGATTAGGTTGATCCAAAGGAGAGTAATTGAATATGTCTCTGAGGACCTTTCACTGCTGGATCATGCAAAGTGCCGTAGGAGTTGAACTCTAATGGGAAAAACAAATCCTGTGGAGATCTATTGATCTGATGCCAATGTTGAGATGCACAAAAGCTCCCCAAGGAAATGTGTGTTTGCTAACCTTATTGCTGTGATAATCTTACAAATGGTCAGTCATTCTGAGTCACTCCTATCACTTGATTAAGGATTGCTTTGTGGTTTTAAATGTAATTACTGCAAAAAACCAAACAAACAGAAAACTGAAAATGGTGAAATGCAGATATGACTAGAGTTGCTGGAGTCACAGATGTCACAGTATAGTTGTGTTAATTAGAGATGAACATTCATTTATACATTTTTTATTTATTTTTAGCAATAATTGTACGTAGTGATTCATTAAAGTAATTTGCACGTAACACAATAATTAAGTGGATGCACAATGGCCTTCAGGCAGGTCATATATACCTATGATTTATGAACCAGAGAATGTAGTCACACCATCAGTTTGTTCATCTGGAGATAGACTAGACTCCTAAGTTTCCAGTGCTAATTTATATGATTTTCCCCCAATTGTTAGCTAACATTTCAGTTACACATTTTCTATACTTGTGTGCTCACTGTATAGTAAACTAATGTAAATAGCATTAATAAAATTAATATAGACCAGTTTAACCAAAGTTTATTTATGGTGTCCAAGGCATGTATATATATAAGGGTGTCTGCCAAGAAATATAAATAATAATTAAAAAAAAAAATATATATATATATATATAGACTGCAAAATAATTGTATTTAGTGACTAAATCCCCCTGTTAAGTGATATAAACTTCCTACATAGAAGATATAATCCAGTTATGCAGCAATATGAAGAATTTCTAAGATGAACATTGTCCCTTATATTCTAAAGTCCCTTAGAATATAACTATTTTAAGTTAAAAACCATCAAAGCTATGTCTCATGGTTTCAGTTGCTCACAATGAGACCTGCCTTGTGATTAGGCTGGTTATTTCTGGACAGATGACGTTTGTTCTGTTTATTTATCAAACCAAACACTCATCTCTATATGGGCCTGCTCCAGTTTCTCACCCAACAAAATCTGCAAACATCACTTCTTAAAAATGTGCGAAAATTTAAGTGAATGGTACCTGAGCAGAATTTTGATAAGAGTCTGTGGCGCATAACCATAAATGTGGGTCTGAGGAGGAATCTCAACGGCTCAAAATCTTTACTAATTCAGAGGTTTTGAGGACACAATTCTGCCAACTCTCCTTGATTGTCCCATATTCCTCAAACCCTTTACTCCTTCGCCATGCCCTGGAGAACCTGGGATATTAAATGAACAGTAATGGTGGTGAGTGGTGAGATAAGGCTGCTGCACATTTTGAAGGTTTTCTGCTTCCTTTAAGATAAGAACTAATGAGCTTTACAGATTTCTGCACAGTTACTTCCTTATGCAAAATTATTTAAATAACACAGCATAAGCACCTATCTTTCTCAATCATTAATGATGGGCACGATAACAAAAGAAGCTTGATTATGAGTATTTAAGATCTTTTGAGGGAATTTAGTCCTTCTGAGAAAGTCTCTCTCTTTTTTAATACACAAATGTAATTGTTTTACTGGATTAAATTGTAGCTATTTAAATATAGGCTAATTTCTAGTAGTTCTACCTAGTGCTGTAGTAGTGGAGAAGGCAGTACTGGAGAAGACTGCAGAACAGGACGAGTCAGATTAATATTTCATGTCCTGCACCTACCAGCAATACATAGCCCCTCTATTTGTTTTAAGTCATTAAGTACAATAATAGAGAAGCAGGTTATTATTACAAAATAAAACAGCCATAAAGTTAGCTTCATGGTCCATACTTTCCCAGCTCTCTCCCTTTACAGTCTAGAGCACTTTAACTAAATCATCATTATATTCTGTATTTCAGTTATATTCGTACACTGAAGAACAACAGCCTATATCACTGACTAAAACTATAGTCAAAGTACATTGCATTATTATTATTATTATTATTATTATTATTATTATTATTAATAATAATAATAATAATAATAATAAATGCATATTAACAATTATCAAGAGTAGACTAATTATTATCAATAATTTATTTAATTAAATAATCACCAATGTCATTAGCGTTCCAATATCACAGTCATTTGTACTGACTCGCATACGTTACATGTAAAACTGATTTTAAGGGTATGGGAACATATTAATATAATTTTTTATGGGTAAAACTTTTTGGTCATGTAGGCTATTTATTTTGTTTAGTAAGGTTTGCAGCAGAATACATAAAATATTCTCAGTGGTTAAAAAACACTATTAAACTCGCTAACACACACATAAAATTACGTTTTTATTGTTGCACCCTGCTCGTACATCTTGTATTTGCCAGCACCATTGCTCATTGGGGCATCAATACTTTAACCTGCCAGGAGGTTTTGCTTCTTTTAATGACAAACGAAGATAAAAAAAAACCATGAGCCCTCACCGGAAATATCTGTACACAGTTCCGTCTTCAGAGTTAAATCAAGTGCCCTATCCACAGTATTCCTACGTACTGTGATGCATTATGGGACGAACTTACGCAAAGTCTAACCAACCTGCGGCTAAAGCTGTCTAACATTAAACAAGTCGGGAGCTCCACCTGCACAATTGATTGACTATACATACAGTAGCTACTCATTAAAACGAAACAAGAAAAACTACAAACCAGCATAAGTTCATTGTATAGCCTTCCTGGCAATCTAAACTTTCTAAAGATGAGCAAAAACATCACGTACACCGACAGACGAGTATGAAGGTGCAGATGTTGCAGACGTCACAGTACAGCAGTCAGCGCCGTGCCGTCCATTTCTGCACAGAAGCCAAGACATGCCTTTGCGAGAAGTCACTTTTACATTGTATCTTTAATGATTTATTTAGTGATCTGTAAAGTATTTGATGTATCATTTTCAAGGTCATATATTTTAAAAAAGCAGACCCCCCCCCACGACAACAACAACAACAACAACAACAACAAAACTTGTATACCGTCACTTTTTTTCAACCACTGTGCTAACTTATATTTCCTCTCTGATGACTGTGTAATGTCCAGTGTGCATTTCCTTTTGACCTGCCTTATGCTGCAGGGTCGTGTTCTGTGTTCAATACATTCAGTTTTGCACCTTATTTTTTGGAGCCATTTGACAGTTTTAAGGACTGCTTGATTTTGCCATTTCTACTTTCCACAACATCTCTCTCTCCCTTTGGACATGTGCAGTACTGCCATTGCCGGGTTGCTGAGTCAACTGCACTTGTCCTTGTTAATAAAACATTTTGTACTTTTTTTAATAACGTAATACCTGTCTCCTTGAGTCATTCACTTGAACAGGGTCTGAGCGGGGAACAAAGGTTTTGGTTAGGACTGATCATAAGTGTGTGATCAAAATATTGGGGTTCCTCTTGCTCCAGGGAACATTAAGAGGTGGCGTAGTAGAAGTAGTAAGAAATTAAGTGAATTAGTGTGAAACTCTTGTGAATGTGTGAAATCAGAATTGTATTTTTTTAATTCACTAGTGAGTGCTGTGCAAATACTTGTATGTTTATTATGGAATTTACAGAATATTATGATTGTATACAATTTCAATGCTAATAAGTGTGCTATGTACATATATAATCCTAATATGTAGAAATAGATTTGGTAATCCAATCCAACAGTGTTTGTTTCAGTGTGGATCTCAATGAAGCTGCACAGTTTAATACATTTTCTCACTTGTAATAACCCAGACCTGTTTCTTCTTTAATTAAAAGTGCAACAGAGCTCTTAAACAGCTTTGTCTTAGGCTATATATTACAGTGTGTGATTTTGGTTATCAGTTCAAAGACTATCATAAATCAGCAGTAAAATATTGTATTTAGCAGTAAAATAAATATTGTATTTAATCAAGCAGTAAAATATTGTATTGACAAAATGGACAGTAGTCCTGAATTGCTGAATTGACGTCTGACAGAAGACTTCTTTCTGGAAGGATTATTTGGCTTCGGCTCTGAATTGTGTTAAGCTGCTTGGCTCCAGCAATATCTTTTTTCTCTCTGGGAACTCACAGCAGACCCATTGCATAAAACTATTTCTCAAGCACACACAAGCTGCACTACAGACATCTGAGTAAACAGAGATTGTGTCAAAGCTTACTGTAAAGATAGCCATCTTCAATCCCAGTTAGTATATCACTGAAGAGAATGTGTTAATACATGCTATTTGTATTGTTTTTATACTCCCCAAGAATACAGAATATAACATTATTATTGTCATGACTAGCTATAAAAATAAATACATTTTTAAGGATAAATTCAAAGAAGACTTTACTAGTATGGTTAATAGTAATACATTGGAATACTGGAAAAAATTACTAATAGTGAGACCTTTGATAAGTAAATGAAAGAGTTGAAGCACCATTAAGAGAAATGGAAACTTACATGTTGTGTTACTACAGTTTGTAATGGACCCTTTACTGATTGAGTTTGTTTTCAGGCATGTTATATTTTCCATTTTAAGTTGTATGCAATATAATTGATTGCTTTATCCATACCATTTACAATCCTAGAATGAATATACCTGTTTGTGCACAAAATATATATACAGTTTAACTATTTTCTTTTTGAAATGCTTAGAAAATGAGAGGCTTAAACCATTTGTTAACTTCCTGGTGGTCTATATGTGTACTGATATCTTGTTTATTTTTTTCAGTCTTTAAAATTCAGTTCATGATTAATTCCCAGTACACTTCAAGACACAAAATAAAAATCCATTATACATACAACCTTGCTGAACATATATAATTAATTTCAAAGCATAAATGAATTCCATTCATTAGTCATTTTGAAGCATACCATTACTTAATGATTGCAATGCGAATAAATGTAGCCTAATGTTTTACCCAATTATAGCGCTGTACAGATTCACATCTTTTTCACATGCTTAAAAATATATCCATTACCTTTCCTTCAAGATAAAATCAACAGATAGTGCTTAATCTTAATAGTGGTGTAAGAAATAAAGTTACTTATAAGTTTATTATATTAATTCAGGATGGCATCCGCATAATAATCTGAGATCTAGTGCAATATTGCATAATTTATGAAAGGCCCTTGTAGTTTCAGGTTTTCTCTGTAGAGACTACCTCAGCTGATGAAAGGTTACCTTTGATACCATATCCTGTAATCACCAGGGGATTTTGCTGCCATCCCTGCCCCTCCAGCTGCTTCTTTGCTTAAGGGCCATGCTTTTGCCAGTGCAGTGCATTTTTCAGAGCTGTGATAAAACATCAAACGCATGGTGTTTCAAAGACAAAACCTAATACTATCCTACATATACCAAAATACCCTTGTTCGGATTTAATTAAACCGAACGGGCACGGCCATTTTGATATTCTTTTACCCAGGTTTAAATCAATTTGATGTGAAAATACTGTAGAACCTGCACACTGACGTGCAGAGACAGTTACACTTAATTCTACTAAAGATCCTCAACATAACTCATTATTTACACGGCTTTAAAAGGTGGATGATTAAGGTATGTGTTGTGCTACTCCTAGCAAAGCATGAATGGTCATTCTTCTGTCCACCTGTGTCCAGAGGTGTGGGGCAACACTGTTGAATTGTTCTGCAGTTATTACTTATTATATTAAGGTGTATAATACATCTGCAGTGTTTGCAATAAGTTCTTCGTTCAGTTGTACTGTACAGTATAATTTCTTTACCTAGTGTGAAGGGATCCGTAGGTCACCACAACAGTCCAGTCCTATTAAAACACTAGAACATCTCTGGGATGAATTTTAAAGGCAGATCAGGAAGTTCTTTCTTTATTTTACTAGGGCTGTGTGTAGTGGTACTACTCCAGCCATGGCTCCTAGTGTCCGTACCACCTCCTCTCATAATTTCTTAGTTGAACCATTTATTTGCGAAACCAAACCACTGCAGCACTGTTCACAGGATGAGGGGGTGACAGTGGAAAGAGATCATCAAAACCCACTGTCTTCTGTATGTTTTGTGCTGTATGTTTATTTATTTATGTATACATAGTGATAGATAGAGAAGGGTTTCTTATGGCACAGCACTTCCATTGCACCAACACCATATTTTGTTAAATGCAACAATTTTATTGTAAAATTCCACAGCTGTGTGCAGTTCCCTTATGAAAAGGTTTTTTTTTTTTTTAGTACATACAGTATATCATGAAGACCTGAACAATCATAAATCAGTGTCCTTTTTGTAGACTACTCAAGAATTATACATTGATAGCAAACAGCTAACAGATCACTCAGATTCAGATTGATTTATTTTGCCTTTTGATAATATTTGCCCAACACTGTAATGACAGTGAGATATGTTCTGTACTTGTCTGACAACAAAATCGGCAACAGTAGAAATTATTTACATGTGCTCCACACTTACTATTTGAAGAATTCTCAAGCCAATTCGATTTTTCAAATTCAAAGGCTTAATTTTGTTCACTGAAAGTGTATGGTAGTCCATCAGCAAACATCATCATGATTGTATTCGATTTTGGCACTTTAGGATCTATCCCATACACTTATACCCTATTTTCTAAAAGAAAGAAAACAATATTGTCTGAAGCAGGTTGCAATCAATCAACCCCTGTAATCACAATTTCGGCACAGAGAATCCCATCTGGTTCAGAATATGAAAATAGATAATTTTCTACTTAAGACAAAGACATCCCAGGCTGGTAGATTGAATGCTGGGAAATATGAACGTAATACACAGGACCACCAGTGAATGCCAGAGGGAGCTATTCTTGTGTTTCCTTCACAAGCATTTATCTAAGATTTCAGTGTTTTGAAGAGGTGATCTGACTTCCACATTTCTAGGGATTAGCGGTATGATGAATCTTCCTTGTACAATTCTCGTAGCAATGCGGAGATAATTTAAACTCTTGTCCATTTCATACACAAGGAAGTGACATCACACTAATAATTCTTGGAAAACTGTCAGGCAGAAGAAGTCATATTAAACCATGGATTCACAAGCTGCTAGTGACTTACATGGGGAAAAAAAGGCTTCGCAAACGGGGAAAAAAGCAACATAGAACAGTTCCATACAGTACAAATACGTTACAGGTTTTCAGTTCATTGCCTGCTGAATGAGGACATTGTAAGACAATTCATCTTTATATAAACAAACAAGTAAAACAAATCCAACAGGTCCAACTACATAGTGTGTATGCAGACCACAATGTAAAAAATACAAAATATAACAAGATTTATTACTTTACATTTAACAGAAAGAAAGGATCAATAGAATCAACTGACCAAGGACTTTTTCCACTTTGATATCTGTCATATAAGGGGACTTTGTTTGCATTTACGTGTATGCATATCTAAACTGAGCTTTTTTATTTGGACTTGGGAGGTTTTTCTACACAATTTTATTGGTTGGGACATGTTGCTTTTTCTAGCCATTAATTAAAAAAATTTAAATTAAAAAAAACCCCAAGTGTAATTAATAGTGTGATGAATTATTATTGATATTAATGATGCATCAAAAACGTCCTGCAGATGGTATTTAAATAGCTGGTATTTAACCCAATTGGCAATACATATGTGTATGTACTCTGGAAGGGTAATACTGGAGCATTTCGATATTAAAAAAAAAAAAAGTATATTTCTAACACTGGCACTCCCTTATGTACAACATTACAGTCCAGTGGTGGTTTTCCACAGTGTTTTCCTCGGCAAGAATAAGGCTTAAGTATCAATCCAGCTCCCAACAGATATTTTCACGTAGCAATAAAGCCAATAAAGGCTTCCTTCAGAGGTTTTCTTTTTTTAAATAAGGGCAACAAACTGGAAAGAGAACGAAACAAACATAAAAAACCCAACACTGTTTGCAGACACACATTAATACTTACCTGTCCAAGTTATTTGTTATGTCCTTTTCTGGGCAGGAGTAATATGACAGTTTATCTATTTATCTTATTATTAGTCTGTTTGCTAAGGTACACAGTGTACCTATAGGCATTCATTCAGTCCCTTGCAGTACAGATGTGTAACGTGTACGAGATGGATTACTGTAAACCATGCCACAGTGAATAATCTTCATTTCTACATGTTGGAAAGATAGGGACAATGAGAAAACGAATGCTATTGGCAAGTTCATTTGAAGGACACAGGAAAGCTGAATACAGAGAACTTAAAAATCATTCTTAAAAAAAAAATCAATAACATTCTCTTTCTCTATGCAATAACAGCCAAAAAGACAAGCTTTGATGCAGCAGACCAAATATTCTTTGTGATTCTTTGAAAGACCATTGCCAGTATTTGTTGAAAAAGAGAAAAAAGT
The DNA here is from genome assembly GCF_036373705.1 of Amia ocellicauda. Classification (NCBI taxonomy): domain Eukaryota; kingdom Metazoa; phylum Chordata; class Actinopteri; order Amiiformes; family Amiidae; genus Amia; species Amia ocellicauda. Next base: position 22,623,486 of record NC_089860.1, read on the forward strand.
AATGCAAGTGACATTGGGACAAAGTCTATAGGAATAGAGCATACTCTCATTGTCACATTGTACAGTATGCAACTTGTTTTGCTTGTGTAGTTGAGTAGTCTGGTTTTGATCAGTTTCAATCTACAGCTGATACTATTTCCTGCTTAGATCTCATGCGCGTGGGACACTGGTTGAGTTTTATTTTTCTTTCTTTTTTCTTTTCTTTTTGATTTTCTTGTTTTCTTTAAAAAAAAAAAAAAAAAACTAAAATCAAGTCCAGTTTCATTTACAGCAGTTTCTCCATAGACAACAGAATAAAAGACCATAATACATATTTTCATTTTTGGCCTGAAAGATGCATGCAATAAATGTAAACCACTACAATATATTCAAATATTTACAGTGTCTTTACATTTGATCTTAGACCATATATTTTTCTAGCCCTGTCCATACATTGAAAAGCAACAAGCCACTGCTTTTACACAGTCTTTTCTGTAAGTCTAATATGATCAATGGAAGTTTTAAAAATATACTTACTGTATACATTTCCGTACCACTATTAAAGTGCTTATTTACCGTACTGGTGTGATTTTATTTTTCCATTTTCCATATTTCAGTTTCCCTCTTCTTTCGTTTTTGTGTATTGCAAACATTTCAATCACAACTACTGTTTTAGAAATATTAACAAAAACTAAATGGGACCTAGACACGAGTTGACAATTGGCATCATCATCATCATAAAAACACAAGACTACTGAAGGAGAAAGTTGAAGCCTCTTTGATCTTATCTGCTTCCTACATTAGAATTCTTGATATTACAATGTAATCAGTCTCTTAAGAAAAGCTCACATTTTTAAAATGTAGTAAAACCTTTGTATAATTTTCAGTTTGACTGCCAGAAATCACTCTTTCTCTTCTGAAACCAGTTTTTGGTTTCTTGTTTGGGTTATCGCATGGCCACTGGTTGAAATAAAACACACGGAGTGGCATTGAGGAGGGGCATCTTGCATGGGAGGAATCCCATTTGCAGATGGCTGAAACCCTGCTGAAGAGTCTTCAGCTCCTAACTGTAACCATACCTGAGCTGCATCACAGCACAGCCCAGAGCTGTCTCTATTCTAGTTTTCACAAGTACTGGATTCAGGTTACAGCTTCTGACTGTGTCCTATTAATCCAAACCAGTCTCCGACATGGAGGTATTTATAAGACAGCAAAACAGTCCAGCTGTGACAGTAAAGCACTATAGATTCTAACTGCAGCTCTCTCCATCTCTCTCTCTCTCCCTCTGCCTCTAATCATTTTAAAAATTACACCCATTGAATAACATTCTCTTGGAATATGCTACAACTTTGCTTAATCAATCTAAACTGATGCTTGTTAAAAAAAAAAAAAAAAAATCATATATAAGAAAACAAACAAACAAAACAAAAAACAGAAAGACTGCAAGCTTTTTTTTGTTAGGTTTCAGTCGGCCAAAAAAGATATGGTCTTGCAATTGTATGTTAAGGCCAGCTACATATTCAATCTAAAGATAGAGATATGAGACCCAGTACACCAGGTTAAACAAACCAAAAGCGGTGGGGAAGAAGATGCGAGCGTAGGAGTCTATTTTAGAGACGCGGATGTGCAATCGGCCGTGCCGCCATGCCCCTGACCGACAGTCTTCAAAACAGCAGAAGAAGCTGGTGCAGTCCTTGCCGTCCAGGCACTCATACCCATACTCTTCGTCCCTCTCCTGGAGGTGTGTGGCATTGTTCATCTGAATGGCAGTCGCAGAACGAGGGCGAATGTCCACAGTGGGTGTCTGCTTTTGCAAGGAAACAGCGAGTTAGTGTCTCAAAGCCATGGTAGACGCTTTGGCCCGATTTATCTTTTTCTTTTTCTTTCTTTCTCTAAAGAATGCAATTCACACTGTAGCTTGCAAATGGAAAAAAAACACATCTGTAAGCATGAATGAACTTCAGCATTACAATTTCCAAACTGATCGCAGGTGCTGAATTTGAATGATTTACAGCTGGCTAAATGTGAAGTGAATGGATTTTTTTCCTTTTGCAAAAAAATATGCAAATTACATCACTGGGTAAAACCCATGATAAATCTGGCGTGATAAAGCTGACAACCATTATTATTATTATTTTTTGTTTGTTTAGCAAGTGGGTGATTGTGCTAGTGCTGGGCAAGCCTTCGACAGCCTTGCTGTAATACATTATTCGACCACAAAACGAATGATAATACTTATACCAGATAGAGTGAATGTGATTTGATACACAGCAATCTCTGTAACTTTAATTCAGATTTCCCTCTTAAACCAGGCTGTATAATCCTGGACCTAAAGGTCTGTAACTCCTTCAGATCTTCAAACCACCTGAGCTGCCTAATTCAACTAATTATTGGATTAATTAGTCCAATTTAAAAGAGACTCATTAATACGGCTGCATTTCTGACCTTCCAGTAAAACTGAGCACATCTTAGAAAAGTTGCAGTATGTACTTTTTTATCATAATTTTTTGAAGGGAGGTCAGTGGATGGCAGTTCTTATTTGAGCTTAAATAAATATGTCCATCTTGTGGGTTTAGGTTCAGTACAGATTTCAATATTACACAAATCCAGAGTCTATATATAGAAATGTAATTTTGTATTCTTAATTAGCCTCAGAAAAGTATATTATACATACATTTATATATAAATAATCATGTAGCATATTCAGAAGTGTTTCCAGCACTGAAAACCAAATTAAATTCTGTATCCCTGGAAATACTACTCTGTGATGTTAATTTTACCAACAGGGGGAGCTGCTTATGCTATTACTTCTTTACTTCAAGACAACAGTACAAGCCATTCAGTGTCTGACGCTTCTCGTTTTAATAAAGGTTGATGGGAGAACTCCCACAGATTGTCATAACAACATATGGAGTCCACGCCCCCAGACCCCTGCGCTTTAAATGGGGGCTTATACATATGATCCCATAAATAGACTCCCTCTTTAGTAAATGGTTCCTAAGCCAATATCATCTAATGACCAAAGATATTTATATATACAGTGAGGGAAAAAAGTATTTGATCCCCTGCTGATTTTGTACGTTTGCCCACTGACAAAGAAATGATCAGTCTATAATTGTAATGGTAGGTGTATTTTAACAGTGAGAGACAGAATAACAACAAATAAATCCAGAAAAACGCATTTCAAAAAAGTTATAAATTGATTTGCATGTTAATGAGTGAAATAAGTATTTGACCCCTTCGACTTTGCAGATCCTCTCCAAGTCATTAAGGTTTCGAGGCTGACGTTTGGCAACTCGAACCTTCAGCTCCCTCCACAGATTTTCTATGGGATTAAGGTCTGGAGACTGGCTAGGCCACTCCAGGACCTTAATGTGCTTCTTCTTGAGCCACTCCTTTGTTGCCTTGGCTGTGTGTTTTGGGTCATTGTCATGCTGGAATACCCATCCACGACCCATTTTCAATGCCCTGGCTGAGGGAAGGAGGTTCTCACCCAAGATTTGACGGTACATGGCCCCGTCCATCGTCCCTTTGATGCGGTGCAGTTGTCCTGTCCCCTTAGCAGAAAAACACCCCCAAAGCATAATGTTTCCACCTCCATGTTTGACGGTGGGGATGGTGTTCTTGGGGTCATTCCTCCTCCTCCAAACACGGCAGGTTGAGTTGATGCCAAAGAGCTCGATTTTGGTCTCATCTGACCACAACACTTTCACCCAGTTCTCCTCTGAATCATTCAGATGTTCATTGGCAAACTTCAGACGGGCCTGTACATGTGCTTTCTTGAGCAGGGGGACCTTGCGGGCACTGCAGGATTTCAGTCCTTCACAGCGTAGTGTGTTACCAATTGTTTTCTTGGTGACTATGGTCCCAGCTGCCTTGAGATCATTAACAAGATCCTGCCGTGTAGTTCTGGGCTGATTCCTCACCGTTCTCATGATCATTGAAACTCCACGAGGTGAGATCTTGCATGGAGCCCCAGACCGAGGGAGACTGACAGTTAATTTGTGTTTCTTCCATTTGCGAATAATCGCACCAACTGTTGTCACCTTCTCACCAAGCTGCTTGGCGATGGTTTTGTAGCCCATTCCAGCCTTGTGTAGGTCTACAATCTTGTCCCTGACATCCTTGGACAGCTCTTTGGTCTTGGCCATGGTGGAGAGTTTGGAATCTGATTGATTGATTGCTTCTGTGGACAGGTGTCTTTTATACAGGTAACGAGCTGAGATTAGGAGCGCTCCCTTTAAGAGAGTGCTCCTAATCTCAGCTCGTTACCTGTATAAAAGAAATCTTGCTGATTGATAGGGGATCAAATACTTATTTCCCTCATTAACATGCAAATCAATTTATAACTTTTTTGAAATGCGTTTTACTGGATTTATTTGTTGTTATTCTGTCTCTCACTGTTAAAATACACCTACCATTAAAATTATAGACTGATCATTTTTTGTCAGTGGGCAAACGTACAAAATCAGCAGGGGATCAAATACTTTTTTCCCCTCACTGTATAGCTTCTTAGCTTCATATATAAAACAGTGGGTTTCGAACATTGTCAGTTCATTTTTTGAAGTATATATTTTATTTTAGTGTGAACAATATTATATTATGATGCATTATATATTATAAAATATATGTATATAATTTTAAAATAAAGTGCCAATTTAGTTAATATTTGCTAAGCTTTTCTGTCAATAGGATAAAATCCCTGACTTTAAACTGAATTAACATGTATTTCAGTATATTTCTCTAGAATCTGCCCAGCACTAGTTCAAGGTGTACTTAATCTCCCTTTGAAAACTAAACATTGCATCCCAGTTGTTTTTCTTTATGCATGTGTTGATTTTAATTAGAGTTTCAGCAGCATGGCACTCGGATTAAAGAACAATGCAATCTGGGATTTCATGTTAATCCTTCACATTAGATATTTTGACTCAGTTCTCAAAGGGTTACACAGAAAGCAAGTGAAAGCACATGACACAAACAAAACCTGCTGCATGTACTGTATTCACAAACAACACAGCAAAAACTGCAGCTTTAACTGGATGAAATTAGACAACCTTTGCATATATAGCCTATATGTGTTGAAAGGCTAGACACTACATTTGCTCCTGTAACTTTATTCAAAGACTGCTTTGAGGCTTTTACACGGGTAATATAACATCTACAAACTGTATTCCAGGACTCTCCTTTATCATTCAGGCACTTCTGCAGCATGAGCAAAAGCTCTTTAAGTCTTTGAATAAAGTGCTCCTATAGGTGTATGAATTAGGATCGATGACCCTTTAACCACTGTACTTATTTTTTCTGGACAGTATCAAAGAAGGAGATATGTAATCTCTTGATATGTTCTGCCATCTGCAGCATTGCAGTTCTGGGCTAATAAAATTACTTTCAGTGTGCATTAGAAATAATAATGGTAAAAAAAGAAGGTTGACAACTCCTTACTATGAAAATGACCTCAATGAAGTTCACGAGTGTTGGTGGCTAGAGTGATTCAGCACTTTGTATGGTTGTCTATTTCAATCTGTTAAGGCTCTGCTGACTGTGTGGAAAGGATCAGTTTTAGAGCCTCTAAGAGACACAGACAGGTTGGCTTGGAAATGAGCAAAAAACAAAAAAGCAAGTGCCGCCAATAATCCTGTTCAAAACTTCTGAACAGTGCAAAACCCATATGGTAATTAAAACACCACAGTAACGGTGTTTTATTCTTTACCAGCAGGGTCTATGAAGCGCTACAGTATATCGGCCAATCATAATGCACAGATTATGTCACTGTATGAATACGCATCGCTGCATTAGCTCATATGAGGGAAGTTACTCTATGGTGAATCAGCAATAGAAGATCAACATGTGCATTTCTCTTTGTGAGAAATGTGTTCTAGCCCACAAATAAATGGTGAATTGTGCTTTACCAAAGAGGCTAAATGCAGCAGACACATGCAGTCAATATTTTCTATTCAGACACAAGCAATATACCTTTGACGAAAACAGCCGAAGGAGCTTTAATCCGAAACGGGAAACAAAGAAAATGTAGAATTAAAAGAAAACAAAAAAAAGAACAGATGTAAAACAAACAGAACTTAAAGACAGTAGTTACCTCTAATTCAAGAAGTTAACTCAAGGTGAGAAGAGAAGATTACACACAAACACATGCAGAAAAATGTAACATATACACTGGAATCTACACCAGGTTTACTTTTCAAAGACATTTCATTGCATACATGGAACAGTTTTGATGTTGATCCTGATGTCCTGATACCTGGCTGAGCTACAGACTGCTGTACTCCAACTCTGAGAGCTAACACATGTTTACATTGTTTAGTCATTTTCATCTTAAAAGCCAAATGTACCTGTGTTGACACAGCAATCCACTAACAGAAGAAACTGCAGCCCTGAGACTGAAAAGCCTGCCACATAACTACTGCTTAGGCGCAAGGAAGTAATGTTCACCTTATGTATAACAATCACTATTAGAATAAAAACATAACATAAAAACGTTATGGTTAGAAGACAGGTCTGCAAACAGAAATGGCTGGAATGCTTTACGGTCTATAGTTTAAGAAGAGACTGAATAGTAGGCTTTAAGATCACACAATACACAACTTCTGTAGTACAAAGTGATATAACCTATTTATTTAGTTACCAATTAAAGCATGAATTAGGACTAAGGATTGTAGGGAGAAAATAAATATTATAAATAAGGTTCATGAGTAAGGATCGATTCTCAACGCAGAACGCAACCCTCCTGGGTGCCACTGTCAGGCCTAGACAGTCTGAAAACTTGGACAGTTTGGTAACTGATAACTGATAACTGTAAAACATATATATATGTTGCAAAAGGAAAAGCACATCAAGAGTAAAGCAGTAAATCTGACCTGAAGTGTCTTTTGCCATCTTACATTTCATCTTGGAACTTAATTTTTCTGCTTTCAAAACGATTAGAATAAAATCTCTTACAAAGGAAATGGTTTGTGTTTGTCAGTGCTTTGCTATCAAGAGATTCACAATAAATCAATCCAAAACCTGCTTTGTATCTTTCCATTCCCTTTAAATGTCACAAACACAGTGTCTCTCTCTCTGTGGTAAACTCAATATATTTATGACACATTAATGCTCTTCAGTAAGAAGTAGCATGCTAAACAGACTTTCCTATTACGATGGCAAATAGTTTGGTATTAGATTATTTTATTTGGCTTGACAAAAGTGTTCTCTACATGAATGCACGTACTACACCTTAGTGTGCCAAGGTACTCACGGGATTTTTCTTCTTCTTGTCCTTGTCTTTGCTTGGTTTCCTGTTGCTGACAAAGTAGTGCAGTGTGCCATATTCAATCAGAGCAGCAAATACGAAAATGAAGCAGACAGACACGAACAAATCCATTGCAGTCACGTAGGAGACTTTGGGTAGGGATTTGCGTGCAATAGTACTCAGCGTGGTCATGGTCAGGACAGTTGTGATGCCTGTGAATGGACAAACCAGTGATCAGTCGCATATGATTTAGTGTATAATATCCTTCGTATGGGGAAAAGTATGTCGGATAATATATTTATACCTTTAAATGTTATGGGAACCTTCTATAGGCAATTTCAATTTAATGAAAAACAAGCAAGGAATTAAAATGAGAGAAAAAGGGAATGGGTAACAAAAAGTAGATGTTCCTATTTGGCTTATCTGTTAGCTTATCTTGTTTTTGTATAAGTTTTCTACATTAATACATTCTACATTCTCAATTTCGACAATGTCATTTTAA